>NW_010353805.1:0-1005 GCF_000700745.2 Antrostomus carolinensis | reverse complement strand
TAGCTCTCCTGTTCATCATTTCACTGTTAACATAAAGATAATTCTATACAAATGTTCGGGCTGTGAGCTACAATACAGGTATCCTGGCTATGCTATGTTCCATCTGTAAAAGACAGGTCAAGTATAGCTGAGATAGCAAATAAAATGGAGCACCTTCACTGCACAATCACCCCTGCTGTGATGCCTTCAGTGCAGGAATGTTAACCTGGTAATCACCTTTAAGTGCAGGAAAAGCTATGGGGAATACTGGAACGCATGTGCATGGTTTCCCTAAGAGTATTGAGTGTCTTCCTTGTCACAAAAGGAGAGAGAAACAGAAAGAAAGAGCGGGAGGCATCAGCTTTTCAAAGCCAGCACAGACACAAAGATGTCTCTCTTCATAGCTCTATAAGGATGTCCCAAGATCAACGGAACTTTCTACAGGCTGTCAACGCACAGATGATTATTTGCGTGTAATATTGTGACAGACACACACAATGATGGACATTGGGATAAACAGTAGTACAGCCACTTACCAATGTGTACATACAGCATGCAGAAAAGGTACCAAGATAGGCACAGAGACAGAAAAATGACAGAGAGAGACAAAAAAGCAGGCAGAGAAATCTGACAGCAACAAGTAGTTCCTTCTTCCAGCTCTGCCTCCCCACACAGCCAGATCTGGCCACTGGATGCTCAATAGATGGAGAAGAATAGATGAACTCTCCCTTTCTCCCCCTTTTTTTTTTGTTTTGTTTTGGTTTTGTGGGGTTTTTTTAATGGAGATTGGTCCCTATTTGGCAAATGTTTTCCTCATTCTGGAAACATCTTGTCAAAAGCCCGGGTTTGGGTTTGTTCTGAGGTTTTTTTGTGCCCCTACGTGTCCTCAGGCAGTGCTTTAGTGCTTTCTCTTTCGAGGCCCACGAGGTAAATGGCCGGAGAACGGCGTCCCGCCGTGCCTGTCACACGAGAGGAGCGCGGTGACCGCCTGAGGGGATGGCTGACGGCAGAACAGAGATGGCGGTT
>NW_010353804.1:0-995 GCF_000700745.2 Antrostomus carolinensis | reverse complement strand
TTATATTGTGTCTTTAAAAGCAAGTTCATGGAGCATTTCCTTATTCCTTATCTGTGCTGGAGAAGGAACATAGTAACATAATAGATTTTGAGCCTATTAAAATTATCAAAAAGTCTGAGTCATATAAGTGAAAAAGTTTAGCCCATCTATAGGATTCTGTTTGAGGTTAAAGTATTTTGTATATATAACTAATGAATGAATACCAGTTTTCTCCATTTAATACAGCAACAGTTAACAAAATGCTGTTTTCATAATGAGCTGCCGACTCAGATCTGTTTTATTCTGTGTTAGTACTGGTATTTTTCAGGTTGGTGTTGTTAATAGAGATTAATGACTGGTCACTCATGCTTGTACTTAACTTTAGCTTTTAGTAATGAAAACTTTCTCAGTCAATTCACAAATTACAGTTTTGCTGATGCTGCTGATTTAGTGCTATGAATTTTTGCCAACATTAAGCTTGTGAAGCTCTGAGCTAATTGAAGTTTTCAATTTCACAATTAAAGTAATATTGTGCCAGTTTTCTCGGAACATTATTTTATAGAACGTCTTGCACAAAATTGTCTCATTTTAGTTGTTTGCTGACTTTTAATAAAACTAGTGCAAACAAACCACAAACCTTATGTAAAAAAGTCTTCAGTGTCCCTCACAAAGAAGTTGAGATGCAAGAACACTATAGAAACTTACATTCAGAATCTCACTTTTAATGACACGGTTCTGTAATAAAGAAAGAAAAATCTATAGTACTGGTTATAGAAGAAATATGCTAGTGTACACTTTCTGCTGCACACCTTTTCTTGTCTCCAAATCAAATGTCCAGGTTTTTGTTTCAGGGAAGGCTTTCTACAGATTCACAATAGTTACAGTGTGTGTAACAAAGTTTTACAAACAATATTTCCAGCTGAAAAAAAAATAGAGGATGCAGAGATTTAATATTTCATGTGACAAAAACATAGTTCCCAACTTTTGAGGGGTTTTGAATTTAAGTTATATAGTCT
>NW_010353803.1:0-996 GCF_000700745.2 Antrostomus carolinensis | reverse complement strand
TCTGTGAAATCACTGACTCGAGTGGTCCTGGCCAGGCTGTGTTGCTCTTCCTGTGCTGGTGAGACCCAACTCTTGGTCTCTACAGCTTGTTTTACATAGAGGTGCTTCACCTCCTACACCTTGTAAGGGTGCAGGAGTGGTCAGAGCTGAGCCTGGCTTGGTTGGTCACCAGGAGCTGTGGAGGCATCACTGGAAAATCTGTCCATGTTCCCTCTTTTGCTGTGACTTTGTTTCTCTCCGGGCAGGAACATGGGATTTGTTGTCCCTTTTTTTTTTGGTGGACACAGTTGACTTCTCCTTGGAGCGAGTGTTGCTCTGTGATGGGAATTCTGTCCTGGTTCATTCTGGTGTTCCAAGTGTCCCAGCTGCTTATTCCAGGCTCTGTCCTGCACCTTTGCTTTAGGACACGTACCTGCAGGGTGCTGTATGGAGAAATCTGTGTGTCACTAAGCCCAGTCTCCATCTGAGGGCTCAACAAGGTGTCCATGAGGTGGTAACGTTCCTCTTGCTCTTCCAGAACTTCCTGTATAAATGCATCGGGACCACGCTGGGAGCGTGCACCAGCAAAGACCTCGTGCAAAAGCAGCTCCAGGAGCTCCTGGAAACAGCCAGATACCACGAGGAGACGGAAAGGGAGGTGAGGAGGAGTTGTGCCAAACTTCCCAAGGGTTATCTTCATGGATCAAGAGAGCAGTCCTACCATGCTGACCTCACTTTTGTGGTCCAACCGTGCCTGGCCAGGCTCAGACCTCCTGGAGAATAGTCTGTAGGGTAGGTCGCAGCATCTGGGTGAATGGACACAGAAAAGTGAGGAGACCCCACCTGCAAAAGGGCTCTGAAGCTGGGTGAGATGCAGGGGGTGCCTTGAGACAGTGTCTCAAGTGGTGTGTGGCCACAAACTGGGATGGGATGATGTTCCCCAGCTCTGAGTATGATGGCAGAGCTGCTTCCTTGAGGAAATCATCGAATCACAGGATGGTTTGGGTTGGAAGGGAC
>NW_010353802.1:0-1002 GCF_000700745.2 Antrostomus carolinensis | reverse complement strand
CCCACGGCTGGGCACTCCCCCACAGCTCTACTACAAACTTTCTGCTCTGCAGAATATCCCATTCTGAGTCACAAACGTTGGTTTCTTTATGACAGAGGTGGCTACTTCAAAACATAGAAAAGGGGGTTTATTCCCCAGGCTATCTGCAGAACTGCTGGCAGTCAAAACACTGATACTGTTGTTGTGAGGCTGTAAGAATGTGTTAAATTATCTCCTTTCCACTAATAGAGAGAGCCAGGGAAAAAAAAAGCTCATGAAAAAGTCTAAGTTTACCTGAAAATCAAGCCAAACAAGTTTTTCTCTCCCTCCTTCTGTTTGCTTCTGTAATGGAACGAGTTTGAATCTGGAGGTATCAAATTCGTAGAGGTTTAAATGTGAAAGGTGGACTGAAAAAGCAGAGCTTTTTAAAGGGTTTCATTGAACCTTGTTTTTCCTTGTGCTGTCTCCCCACTTGTGCAAATTGCACGTAAGCCTTTTTACAAGCGGTCCATTCATAGTCACACTGGCTACTAGATCTCCCCCTGCTCACCAAGTTGTTGGTCCAGCCCCAGTCCCTCGGTTTCATTAAAGGGTTTGTGTTTGGTGGACGTGCTGTGGGCTCCTTTCATCTCTCAGCCTCCGTTTGGGCTATTTTTAAAGATCAGGTTTGAGCTCTGTGCTTGGGCAGAGCTGCCGTCAGGATCACCGTGCCCTCTGTGTTTATGGAGACCTGCTCAGCTGAGAGCCAGGGCAACCTCAGTGCTCCATGTAGTGTCCTTGGTGAAGAGCTCAGAGCATGCTCAGAATCGATGCAGCTCAGGAAATCCTCTCAGGTAGATGAAGAAAAAGCCAGCCAAAGAGAACAAAACCAGAGGGCGAGTGCTGCACCGACTGACGGAAACCCTCAGGACAGACGGGCGAAAGCCGGCTGAGCTGGAGACCATCTGCTGGTCGTGGCATGGGGAGCTTTGGTGAGCAGAGATTTTGCTGTATCTATGTTCCAGGGCTTGTTTTGTGGCACTT
>NW_010353801.1:0-1001 GCF_000700745.2 Antrostomus carolinensis | reverse complement strand
TTTTTTTTTTTTTTCCTGTTTAAATGTACTGCAGGACTTCAAAGGGTTAATTTGAGCATTTGAGGTAGGACAGGAAATAAAGCGGAGAAAAGATGAGGAAAAATAAGGTACTAATGAAAGGAAGATGAAGGAAAAAATGGGGACATTACCAGCTGTGGAATAGCTGTGGAATAGCTCCAAAGAAGCCGACAACGTTGTGTTTTTCCCTTTGAAAGGTAGCAGTTGATCTGTCTCTCTGCTCTACACCCCTTTCCATTCCAGAAGATCAATAGGGATTCTTAGCCTAAGCATGGGGTGTTGCAGATTTAGACAGTTTCCACAGTCCCTATCCGGTGATCCTGTTAGGCAGAAATTCCTGGTGAACAATGTAAACAATGTTGATAATTTAGATGGAAGAAGCTAAAAAAAAAAAAAAGGATGCAAAAGAGTTCTTGACTCTGAGTAATTAGTAAACAAATAAATATTTGGATATTAGAGTGTAGCTAATTAAAAGTCAGCAGAAATTTTCCTGAAATGTGGAATCAATTTGGAAAATGAAAAGTGGTCTTTGTGTCCTATGTTCACACAATGGATGGCAGAAAAAGGAAGATAGGATGAGAAAAGATTAATATCTGGCAGCTCTTGAGCCCATTTTGGTACTCAATTCCAGAACAAGAAGCACAACATTAATTCACATGATGGTTGAATTTTGCATTACAGGTAAGTATCAAAATACAAATATTAACATGTAATATTTATATATTGTATAGAAATATTAAAATTCATATAAAAGGTGAGAATGTCAGCCTGAGCTGCAAAGGCTTGTGCCATTCCCAGTCCCAGCTTGTCCATATTTAATCCAAATGCATTCACTACTGAGAAGTCATTAAGGATTTGCAGATATGTAAGGAAATAAGGGAAAAAGAACCTTCAAGATGTCTTGGGTCCTGGGGTTTCCCATGTGAAAATGATGTTTACATACCTATGGTAGTTATAAATGGTAGCAGAGTCAGAAAGCAGTT
>NW_010353800.1:0-996 GCF_000700745.2 Antrostomus carolinensis | reverse complement strand
CAAACCATTCTATGATTCTATGAAATATCCTCCATGAAAGGATCTGAGATTGAAAACAAGCAGTTTGTTTCATATGATAGAAAATGAGTGAGGCAAGGTATTAGAGGAGAAAGATAACATATGAATAACTCCCAGTTAAGGAAAGGTGAAGGAAAATTCAAGATGTGTAATAGCAAGGTAAAGTTTCGTAGATTAAGATCCGAGACAAAAGATATGAGATAAGAGTCCAAATGAGATCTACCCTTCTGTGGATGGAGAGAAAAAGTCATTTCCCATAATGTAGTAATTTAGATGGGATGGCTAATGACATGGCAGTGTTTCCCAATAACATGGAAACTTTGAAAACTATGAAACTTTACAGCTTATCCCTAGTTCCTCAAAGGGAGTTGAAGAGAAGAAGCCTCACTGAGCAGGGTGAGAATTCAGAGTGGACAGGTCTGTATGCCTCCTGCACAGTTGGAAAAAATAAGACTAGGCAGAGTTAAGAAGTAGAAGGGGAAACATGAGGTAAGTGGTGATGTGAGTCATTCTGACACACCATTAATTATGTTTCCAACCCTGGAATGAGATTGTGTCAATTCTGTATGTCTGTCAAGGTGGGAAGTGCTAACACTAACCTGTATGTGTGTCAGTGGGGCTTCCAAAGGGAATTGGGTGAAGTTGAAGTGATTCCTTATGGCTGAGTTGCATTTCATCCTCTCCTGGTAAGAAAAACAGTATTAGATAAATGTTAATTGAGTGTGATCTAAAGCTTAAGATCCACCTCACCTTTAGCAACCTGAAAATGAAGGAGCAAGTTCCTCTCCAAGGAGAACCATTACTTCCAGAGAATCCACCTCTTTTGCACACTCTGCTGGGACAAGGTGCATTACCTTCTGACTGTGTCATTCTTTATCTGTTGTCAATAGAGGAGTCCACACAACTTTCATACAACTGAGTATTGATTTTAAATTCCCACGCATCAACCAACATTGGTGGACAAGGCTAAAGCAACCG
>NW_010353799.1:0-998 GCF_000700745.2 Antrostomus carolinensis | reverse complement strand
AAGATACTGTATGGGCAAGACATTCTTGGTCACCTCCCCAGCCTCCCACGAATATGCTGAGGGTAGAATTCCAAACAGAGCAGTAGCATATCACTTCACATGGTACCCTCCCACCCTCAACCTGGCAAAGACAGAATAGCTTAAAATTCCAGCAGGACAACACAGCTCCAAGACCTCTGCGGAGTATTTTTAGAGGCTCAAACAAAATTCATCTTGTCTCCTTTAAGTTCAGACAGCAGCCCTAAACGAGAATGATTTAGAAAGGACAAACTGAAAATTAAGGGCTGCGTTTCATAAACAGATTCCTTAAAGAAAAGTCCATGAAAGACAAACTGGTCTTGCTCAGCACAGTTTCACAAATGTCCATAAATACAAATAATGTGGAACTGGGATTAGATCAAGAACAGTGTCCACGCTCAGAAAACTAAAAAGGAAAATGCACAACATCTGCAAATCAGCCAGATGGAAAAGGTTAAATACCTCTTTGTCAGATTCTAAAACCTAAGTCATCAATCCCAAAGAGCAAGTCACTGCATCACTGCCACTGTTTGGCATCCGGCATGTACTCTGAAGATCAACATTAAACAGTTTTGCAAAACAAACATCAATGCGGCCATGTCCTAAGTGCCAAAACCAAAACTTACTGAAGTAAAGCAAATCTGCATAGCAACATTCTCTGAGAACACAGTTCCACCAGGAAAATGCTTTTCTTGCGATGAAAATCCTTTCTGAATGAAACCTCAAAAAAGCCTTCTTCCTTAGATAAAGGTCTTCTATTTTCTCCTGTCCCTGTTATGTCAGATGCTCAGTAATGACCTTCCACAATTCCTGTAGGAGTGGAAAAGATACATTCAGGTATTTTCTCAGATCAGTAGGTTGCAATTACGAAAAAGTTCAAAATGTTCAACAAAACCAGGACACACCTGAAGACAAATTTTAAGACACACTCTATACCTCCATCTATAGATAGTATCCATCCCCAGATGGATATCCATCTG
>NW_010353798.1:0-1001 GCF_000700745.2 Antrostomus carolinensis | reverse complement strand
GAAGATTTAGCTGGCCAGTATGTGAAAGCATCCAGTTTTAGGCCAGAGAGTCTAAACTTCAGCTGTTATTTATATCTGCAGCTCACAAAATTGCACATATACCCACACGACATTTGTCTTGGGACTCTTCATGAGTGCAGACTCTAGCAGCACAAGGTGACACACAGTTTGCACTCACAAGGACAAGTGGAAATAATATCAGTAACGATGGTAGAACCGTTTTGGTCAGGTGCATTATGCAACCAATATTTCCTAAGTTGTATTAGTATCTGATGCTTCTGCTTCTATAAATGAATACAATTACTAATGGCTTGGAATCAGTTATTTCCTGTATTATCTGCATCCTGAACAGAAGAGAAAGTACCAAAACCATCGTAAAATGATGGTGTTCCTTCCTTTTCACCTCTGATTTGCATTAAAGCTGCTATTTCTGTTCAGACAGAGCATCCTTCCAAAGCCCTACGTCTCTAGAGAGAGCAGCCTTTGAACTTTTCCAGTCTCTCACCTTTCTGAGCAGGCAGAAAACAATCTATGTTTTGATGTAGACTGTTAAATACATGAAGATATGCAATAAAAACTGTCCTTACCACTTCTACAACACATCTGATCAGCCGTGAAGGGCTAAATTTGTAAAGTCCTAGTTTAATGGTGACACTAAACCATTTACACCTCTGTGAAAATGAGGACATGTTACATCGAGGTTTTTGTACGTGCACTCCATCTAACTGGTCAAAAGATCATAATTTCTGGTAAAACTGCTTTTCTGCTACTAACAAAAGACCACGTTAGGGCTCAGGCTTCCGAGGTTTGGTTCAGACCTATCTCCCCTTCTTTCTCTTATCTCCACCTTGAGCAGCAGAGCAGACTCTGATGAATTGTACTTTCCAGCAGGTTGTACAAAGTTCTCCAGCAAAAACCTTCTATCTAACAGGAACTGATTCACTGCAGATCTACGAGACAACATACACTTTTCATAGAATCATAGACTCACAGAATGGTTT
>NW_010353797.1:0-1001 GCF_000700745.2 Antrostomus carolinensis | reverse complement strand
TTTTTTTCTTTTCAACTGGCATATAGCAATTTCAGGTTCCCTAATGCAGCTTAAGAGGAACTGGCATTACAAATTCCTTTCATAACTCTTCAGGTTATTGTGCGTGCCGGGTGCACCTGCAGCAGTTTTTCTGGGAGCTGAATATGCTTCCAGCAGCCTTCAATAAAACTGTGCTTGGGAGACTTTGCTTTAAAAGGCAATGATATCGATATTTTTCCTGAAAGAGCTATGCAAATTTTTTGCATGTGCAATCTTTTTCATTTTTACTTCTCATGGTTTTTTTTTTTACGGCTATTCTGGTTGTCACCTTTTTAGAACTGAGATGCTAAAAAGAAACAAGGTTTCTTGGAGCTATGGATTAAATAATAGCTTTGAAAACTACACCAAAATTGGTTTTGCTACTTTGCTCCTGGAGGAATGCTTAATGGAGCAGTAGCTTGCTGTTAATGCCAGTGTCACTTCTGACAACTTAGAGATGAAGTCCTGTTCCAGGAAGACATAAACCAACAGACAGACACAAGTGATCAGAAGTATGAAGTTGCATCTGTTTTTTTTGTTGTTTTGTATGATCTGGCCATACTTCTCGGAGTCATCTTTTTGTCTGTGCTTTGGAAGTCCTAAAATTGCATGTGCAAATAATATCATACTAGCTGTAAACATCTATTTATTCATAGTGTGACTGCAGATCTCTGCTGTTTGTGGGCATGTTTTAGGCAAAACCAGGTTTGAAATGTCAAAGCTACATTCCTAGACCTGTTTTTCCTATTTTTATTTACTCTCAGCGCACTGCTTCAGTAAAGCACCTCACCATGTGTCACCTCACCATGTGTTTTACTTTAAGCATAAGCTTATAGTCACGTGCTATCTAAGCCCTTTGCTAAACAGAGGACACTTTCCTGATTCAGTCCTGGGTCATGTCCTGTATTTCTTGCTGGCTGAAATCAGCAGAAACTTCCAATCATAGAATCATAGACTGGTCAGGGTTGGAAGGGACCTTAAAG
>NW_010353796.1:0-1001 GCF_000700745.2 Antrostomus carolinensis | reverse complement strand
AAAACAACCAACCAAACAAAAAAACCCCACACTTACCAAATGAACTGTTGCCAAGTTTAATATTTTAACAACCTTTGGCTGATGAACAGCTTTTTCTTCTTTTGGATGCTCTTGCAAGGCAAACATACAGTCAGATTCACAGTCAATATAAATCAGGACACCACTGAAATCAAGGAGACAGTGCAGGTTTATACTAACCATGGGTACAGTCCATGCATCTCCATTTGATCCCTTCTACTTGGTTCTCTTACCGTTGGCATTCAGTTGCTGCCTCTGATACTGTCATTATCTTATTACCAAAATATATCTTGTATTTTACAGCTCAAACTTATTACAGGAAATATAGCTTAGTATTTTTACTTTTCCCCTGTAAAACTGAGCTGGGATTACCTTCTGCTCATTCTGCCGCAGTTATTCTTGTTAATACCTCTCCTATGTCACCTCAGACTGGCTTTAGGGACAGACAACTAACACAAATGAAGTTTCCATCTAGATAGATTTAGGAAGGCACCCCTTCTCACCCACTGTGTTTCAGGCAAAAACCTTCTTCCAGTTGATTATTTAGAAAATATACCAGTGAAACAAACTAAAGCTTCATGAACCTGATGTCTTTGTAGCTGCTCGGTATGAGAATTATGTTCTTCATTCTAGGAGAGCTGTAAAAAAAAGATTATGACAATATTTAAAACAATACTTCTCCAAATACAGAGACTGAATGCATTAAATAGCATTTATATAGCAATTAAGTAGCAATGAGTTGTTGATACAAAGCTAGATGAATAAATCCATCCATAAACTCTTTGAGCCTGGATCAGCTCCTCTTCCCAATTAAGGTACCTAAGCATTCTGCCAGTTGAAGAGTAAATACAAATCATGTAATAACAATTAGGAACTGATCAAGCAAACAGCTGAATACTCATGTGATCGGACTAATTCATGTGATTAATCATGTAAAAGTACTTGAGGGAAAAGGCCACTTCTGTGAAAGCAGTCAAGGGCAT
>NW_010353795.1:0-1001 GCF_000700745.2 Antrostomus carolinensis | reverse complement strand
TCAAGGAAATTCTGGGATTCTGTGATACTGGGTAAATTTCCAGCCCCCTTGGAAATCCAGGGAAGTGCTGCCCAATTAATAAATCACTCATTTAATGTAATGGCACCACCCAAGCAGGTTCTTACCTGAAGAGAGCTGCATCCATGTAGCAGGAATTACAGTGGCCTTGGATCCCCTTCATCCGCCCTTGCAGAACGTGCACTGCTGCCTCATTCCTGAGGGGAGGAAAACTCTCTGGAGGTTGTGGAAGAATTTCCTGCCCTCCTGCAAAAGAAGGAACAGAAACAACTCCCTTTAGCTTCCCACCTCATCTGGGTCAGCTCTGCACTTTCAAAACATCCCAGAGCTCTGCTCAGAGGTCAACATCTTGCTCTTCTGCGCTGGTTCTGCTGGGTCTCATCCATGCTGGAATGAAAATTTCTCTCTTTAGTAATTAATCTACTGGAAATGGAGACAACCAAACCATCTCTTCTTCACCAGAGACATGCCCTAGCAATCCATACTGCCTCTGCTGTCGTTATGCCAAGTGTAACGAAGACAAGAAGAGCTAGAAATGAGCTGGTGGTGTGTTACAGGCAAGCTTGGGATCTCTCTGTTGACACGTGACCCCAGTAGAAAGGGGACAAACAGGCAACTCTGCTTCCATAGCCTCATCCCACTGGCCCATCACTTCCTTAAGCTTCATAGGTGGCTTTCTCACCCTGGTCTTTTCTGGTTTCTTCAACATTCTCCACTTGTGACTCAATTCCTTCCCTTCAGTGTGTCCTTCAGGCATTCTTTCTTGTCTCTACTCCCAGGTCTTGGGCAGTCCCTAGAGGAATCTTGTCTTCTTCTTTACAGTGATCTCATTCACAGTTTCTAAGTGGCTAGTTCACAGTCTTCTCAACTCTGGAAGAATTTCTTCCTGTTCAAATGAGAATACTGATCTGTTCTTCCCTGAACCTTCTTATGAATGTCTTATCATCACATTAATCCCAGAATTGCCCAGATTGGAAAAGACC
>NW_010353794.1:0-995 GCF_000700745.2 Antrostomus carolinensis | reverse complement strand
GAGTGAAACATCGCAAAGCGTAGGAAAAGATGGAAAAGGTGCTACCTTGGCAACTAGCGGAGGCTGGGAGCCAGCTGGTGGGCTGGGGGCGGTCGCGCTGCCTGCCTGCCTGCCCGCCGCCGGTACTCTCCTCGACTACGCGTATTCTTAAGCAATAACAACGTAATCCGTATTATCCACCCAAGAATACCCGTCACCGAAGAGAGTCAGAAAGCTGCTGCTGTTGCCGCTGCTGATGCTGGTGGAAGTGCTGCACCGGGACAATAAATCCATAACTATAATTCCCCTCTAGAAGAAGGAGAATCCACACGGGTTGCCGGGTGATCCTGTCCCATATCCAACGGACGCTGAACCTTCCCATCCTGCGGAGGTAAACGAGAGGAGCAAGCGTTTAACACACACGGGAACAGTCCCTCTGCTCTCCTGCTGCCTCACTGGAGTGGGCAAGGTCTTGCAGGCGAGGAGAAAGGAAATAAATCAAAGTAAGGTTGAGTTTACCTGGTGATTGCCTGATTTCTTCCTCTGTGCTTCTCCGGCATCCTATTCCCTAGCTGTATGCTCCGTCAATTCTCTCTGGGAGCTAGTAAGAGATGTCACACGCAGCAACAGATTCCCTGTAAAAGAGACGCACGGTTAAGCACACAGATATTACAAATCTGTTTGCATAGGTGGGCTTGGAAGAGCTCCGACAAAGCAGCAGCCACGCCTGAGAGACTTTTCATCTGGGCTTTGGAAATGCATTTTACGAGTCCTGACTCACGCTACCAAGAGGAGGGAGGGCGGAAAGGAGTGTGATGAAGAGAGAGAAAATCAAAGAAAGAGATAGCAAAGGCTCCGAGCTCAGCAGAGGCACTCCTTTGCCAGGCCTCGCTAGTGCCATCAAAATCTAAGGCGAGAAAGGCTTCCAAGTGCAATCCCAGCACCCTTCGCTGCCCGGCAGAGCCCGCACGGCAGAGCCCGGTGGCTGCGCGGCGCCGAGGCGGGCTGGCAGCTCC
>NW_010353793.1:0-998 GCF_000700745.2 Antrostomus carolinensis | reverse complement strand
AAATGATACAGTTTCAGTTCATAGTTGAAAACTTGTAGTTATACCTTGCAAGTATGTTGCCACTTTGATTGTAGCTAAGTTTGAGATCAGAACCAAGCGCATCTTTGCTGTAGGAATAAAAGGCTCTAATAACTTCAAGGAACAGATCCCCAACAACCTGTGGCCCTACAATTGAAGGAAAAAAGAATCTAGTAGTTGCACCAAAGTCATTGCTAGGTGGCTCAGTTACAAATTTGCATAGACTTAAATTAGATGTAGCTAGACTAAAAAAACCATGATCACCTGAGTAGGAAGAAAATGCTTATGTGGCTTTTTAAAATGCCAGATTTTCTGGTTAAAATGAAATTAAATTAAATATGTAGTTAAATATTTGGGTTTTTAAAAAATTCTAGTTAAATACTATCTATTGTTCATTTTAGGAACTTTTAAAAGTGATACTTGGAAAGCCATAGCACTGGTTCTACATTACACTGAAGTCACTTCAGTAAGGCACCTACACTGCAATCATTTATAAGTGGGCATAATCATAACCGTAAATCTGCAGGTTACATGCCAAAAATAATCACCATGTCTGTATCCATAAGGAAAACAAGTAGATTTCCCAATATCCATTTAATGCAGTAGTCTTGATTAAATTTTGAGAGACAGAATCTGAAAAAATCAGCAAATTGAGGAAGTTCAAATGCCTAAATATATATTAAAAAAGCATATTTAGAAACATTTTTAAGAAGAAAGTATAAGTTAGGTGTGTGCTGACAACTGCACCCAGTTTTCAAGGGTCAAGACCTTTTCATTTTACCTGAAAATGTCTATAGAACAGGTGAACAAATAATAAGTACAATACCCTGTACATGGAACCTTTAAAAAAGGTAGTCTATAAAGCATTCCAATGAGTGCTTCTAAAAAGGAAAAAAAAAGTTAAAGTCACTAAGAGTAGCAGAAAAGGTCAAAGACACTTGTTATGTTTTAGTTTGCTACCTTTAGAAAAAAAAAAAAAA
>NW_010353792.1:0-996 GCF_000700745.2 Antrostomus carolinensis | reverse complement strand
AAAAAAAAAAATCAGCTGTAATTCAATTATAGAAGAAAGAGATGAAAAGAGCAAAGATGTTTCCTGCCCTCATCACTAGAATGATAATTTGAACTCTACTTCTAATACTAAATTTTTTAGTAAATGAACTGCATGAGCTCAACGTGCTGCTGACTCTTCCCTGTTCCAGTTAGTTTATTGTCTGCACAGCCATGCTAGTGTCTCCCTCTTGAGATGGATATTGCTGTTTTAGAAGGGGCTGCTCTTTGCCCTCTTTATTTAGTCTTCATCTTCCCGGCACAGGCAGCCTGGGGAGAGGAAACCTTACTGCCAGTTGCCTGGATTTTATGAAAAGAAAGAGACATGGCTTTTCCATTCCTGGTGTCTTTGCTTGAGCTCCAAAAGCAAGAAGGATTGCATGGCTATCTAAGCCCAAAGAAGCCTGCAGACAGTTTTATTTGTCTGCCCATTACCAGTCATCCATCATGAGTTACGGCAGGAAAGGATGAGGAAGTTTATTTTCTATTCTAGCCCTGTTACTTCCCTGAAGGTTTGAACTCTGGGGAGAAATGGAGCATGTTTTTCTCTGAATACAAGTTTCAATCAAAAAAAGGAGAAGACAATGCCCTTCAAAACCCTGGGAATACGTGTTAGAGATGCTATGCAGTCATAACACATCTTTTCCACCCTGTGCGGGTGCTGTGACCCTGGGTTCCCTGCAGTCCCAGCTCCACTCAAACCCGGAGCAGCAATTTTGGGCAGAGCTGTGCTTGTGCCTGTCTACCACTTCAATGTAAAGCTCTGCCACTGCCCGATGTGCAGACACACAATGGGTAACGATGTCCTGTGTGACCTCAGGCAACCACAGCCTCAGCCCTACACTTTTTTTTTCCTGCCCCTTGGGACTCTTCTCCCACCTGTCTGGGCTCTGAGCTCCCCAGGGCACGCAGAGTGCTCTGCGCAAAGGTTGCTCAGTACCACAAGGAAGAATTATTGTAGTGGAGAAGGAGTATCTGC
>NW_010353791.1:0-988 GCF_000700745.2 Antrostomus carolinensis | reverse complement strand
TCCATTTACTGGACAATGGCACCATCTGAAGGTGACAGATCTCAAATCTTGATATAAAACACCACCAGTGGCCTCCAAACAGGCAAGAAGAAGGGGATTGTTTGAAACAAGACTGAGTTTCCACTGCTGGGACAACGCAGAGTCCTGCTTCTACCGCTGTTGTGCAATTCCTCACAGCCACTTCAACATCTACTGGAAGTTACGCAGCTCCACTCAGAGCTAATCATGGCCATGATGGTAGGTGTGTGCCTGAGCGTCTGAAGGACTGGGTCAAAGGCCCCAATTCAAGAAAACACAGAGGACGGGGTTAAACCCGTAACTAAGTACACGCCTAATTGCCGTCTTGAATCTGGATGCTTTCCTTCTACAGCACAAATGAACTAACGCTGGAGAAGCTACCTGTAATTTGAAAGTTTGCTGTTACAGAGGCAAGTAGATGTTATATGTGGATGTGTAAATACATTTATACTCTAAAGTGGTTGTTCTCTCATTTTTGAGGCCACTAATTACAGGAAATAAAGCCAGAGAAATTCTCTGATACATTTTTCCCCAGAGGCCTATCCCGCTCAGGTGCTTAAAGAGGAACTGAGGTGCTGAACTTCAAGACCGTGATCCCCAAACCCCTGAGGCACCTAAACCAGCTGCCTATATTTTAAGTTGGCAAGACTGAGGCCACACTGGAAGCTCTCCGTAGGTGTGTGTCCCAGGTGGCCTCTCCTGTGCGGGGCCCGGGGACCAGCCAAGGTACAGCTCTTCCAGCTCTTCACCCCTTCTGTGGGCACCAGCATGCTCTGCACACCCAAGACATGGTGGAGGGAGGGAGCTGAGCACAACATGCCATGGCTGTGGGCTGGCAGTGCCACTGCCCCATGCACGTCCCAGCAGGAGGGAGCCCTGACTTCAGCCTGTGGTGGGACCTGGACCCTGATTTTCCCTGTCTCTTCCTCAGAGGGTGCCAAACCAGCAGCCAGGAGCTGTGAGAGGCGGC
>NW_010353790.1:0-998 GCF_000700745.2 Antrostomus carolinensis | reverse complement strand
GTAACATGTTCCTGGGAGCCAGGGGGTAGTTGGGCTATTTGGGTAAATCATATCCAAACACACAACGTGCCCATGGGCTCTGGGAGGGTGTCAGGCCAAGGGAAACCTGCCCAGGATTTTAATCCTTCTTTGGTGCTCCCCTTCAGAGCAGGAGTCTGCAGATCCATGGCTCCAGGGGATTGACCAACCCCAGTAACCTGCCATCCCCCAGCTCCTGCACACCCCCAAAAATACCCCCACCAGCCCTTCCTCACCAGCCAAGAAGGGAAAGGGAATGGGCACGTCTGGAAGGAGAGATGGACAGCAAGGAGACGGAGCAGAAGATCTGCTAACAGATTCCCAAGTCTTATTTAAAGAGGATGAATCCTCGGCGCGGGCATGGCATGAAAATAGAGAAAAAGCACATCAGTGCAAGAAATCTCTAACAGATGGGACTGTGAGCCTGCAAGGGAATGCAGGGATGGAGGCTGGTAAATGCACGTACAGCAAAACCTTGGCTTTTGCTCTTCTGCCTGGTACAAAAAAACCTCAGAATAAATATTAGATGCATTGCTTTTCTAAACACCTTTCCCAGGAGTTAAACACAGTGGAGGCTGGAGGAATTCAGAGCAATTTCCCCACACACATGCCACTGTCAAGTCTCCAAACAGCGTGCTTAAAATGGACCCCCTGGCTGGAACGTACTCTCTGCAGAGCCAGTGCCATTACCTGCCTTTGTCTTCCTCCTCTGCTGCAGAGAGGAGGAGGAAGGAGAAGAGGAAGCAGCCAGCTCCTCGGGATGCTTGAGTCCCTCCAAGGTGGGACATCCCTGAGATGCTGAGGGCAAAGCTGGGGCAAAGGCTGCTTTATAGCTGATGCTGTTTGGTTTGAAAACAGCAACTGAGTCATTGGGATGCTTGAGCCCCACAGCGCTGGATGCCTTCCATTAATCCAAGAAACTTTTTAGGGGTGCTATTAAATTAGCAAGAGCCATTACATCCCCGCATGCCTCACACACC
>NW_010353789.1:0-994 GCF_000700745.2 Antrostomus carolinensis | reverse complement strand
AAAAAAAAAAAAAAAACTGTTAATCATAGGAGTGATTGAAGTCCAGCACAAGTAGCCTAGAGCGGCTGTGGAACCCTCCTCCTTGGAGATATTAAAACTGCCTGAGCATATCTGAAAAACAGACTATTTGCTTCATCTTTCTGTAATACTCTCATAGAGAGTGTCAGTGGTACAGCCATGGGAGCAGAACAACTCTCCTCAGAGACATGATCAGAGGTGAATTGTTTAAGCAGGATGTACACATCTGGTGAACTGCAGTTTCTTTTCTAACATTCCTATTCCACAGCCAGTTCACACACTTCACATTCATATGAGCCAGGGCCCAGTGGCTATGGCCCATCCAGGCCCAGCACGAGGGTCCCAGAAGCAGGACACTCAGGGTAATGGCTGGTGCACCCAATCTGGCTGGGCGGCCAACTTCTGTGCTCTATGACTCCACCTTGTCACAGCACTGGACGCCCATGGATGTGTGTCCCTCACCAATGATTGGTTTTGTTATTTGTTACTTTGTGCCTTAGACAGTCAGCATATACTCTTGTTGTGGCTCTGGGCCAATCTTTGTGACTCATTCCCCAACTAAGACTGGTTAACAGCTGTCATCAAAGTTTCTAACACTTACTGATCTCTTGCCCCAGATGCCTTAAAGAAGTGTGAAGCTCACAGGTAACAGTGGTTATGTGAAAAAGTTTGTCTACTGTTTCTTTGTTTTCCAGCTCAAATGTCATTTACTTTATCAGTTAGTGCCAGCTAGATATAGTTAATCCTTTCTTCACCTAAACTGTGTCTTCCAGTAAGCTTCACCACATCTTGACAAACATCTAGGTCTAGGGCTTTGACCTTGTGATGTGTTTTAACCAGAAAGGGTCCGTGACATCCCTTGCCCCCCACCTCGCCTCACCTCTCCCACCCCTCGGTGGTATAGGGAGGAGAAAATATAAACAAATGGGGTTCACGGGTTGAGATACGAGCAGTTTACTGGAATAGTAAGGGAGAA
>NW_010353788.1:0-995 GCF_000700745.2 Antrostomus carolinensis | reverse complement strand
TGTTTTTTGTTTGGTTGGTTGTTTTTTTTTTCCAAATGAGACTTTGCAGGACTAAAACTAGGATGGGATGAGTTGAAACACTTAGGCTTTACATTTAAACTCTAATGACAATACTGGCTTTGTAAGGTAAGTCTTGTTAAAGGTTTGTCTATGTATGTTTCTTAAGAGAAAAACACTTTATTTGAAGAAAAGGGTTTTTATTGAATCTCAGTGTAACTGTAGCAATGCAAGTAATGTGTGATTATCATCAGCCTTTTTGGCTTGCAAAACCAGTTGTATTAAGTATTAAAACAGGCTGTACTAAGTACACGTGGGGGAGATACTCGTGTCACATAAAATTTAGTAAGATACCTGTGTTTGAAATCCATTCTCGCTTCTGAAAAGAAATATATTTTCAGTTAACCTTTCCAAAATCAGTAAAGACATCTTCTGAAACTTCAAAGGGATCTCAAAAGATTAGTATGCCTCCTGTTTTATTTCCATTTGGCACAGTATGGACTTTTTTGTTCTTTAAAAGAAAAAAAATATTATCTTTAAAAACAAAACTTTTTATGTAGTTCAAGCCAAGAACTTAAGACTGAAGTAATGAGGAAGGAGCTAGCTTCCTATTTCATGTTCTAAATCAACACTTTTGGTTTGGGGTTTTAGTCCCAGTATATTTCTCCTTTGCACAAATAAACTGTCACAAAATTATTATTGTTTATTTATCTGACTTTATTTTTCCAACAGCAAGTAGCTTCAGTGGATTTATGCAGCAGGGTATTAGGATGACAGAGAGGCTGACAGCTGCACTTTGATCCTGGGGCAGTGATTTTTTGATACCACTTGCAGCTGCTTGTTATTCCTCAGTAAGGGAGGTAAGAAAGAAATAGGGGAGAGACACAAGGAAGATGGGATAGTAGTGTTTGTGGGAAAGGACATTTTTTGGGACAAGAGAATGAAAAGTGATATCTTTTGATGCTGATGAACAAAGATAAAGGACAGGGAAACCTCTG
>NW_010353787.1:0-992 GCF_000700745.2 Antrostomus carolinensis | reverse complement strand
AAAAATAAAGCTCATAAAAATAAAGCTCATATTGCTCATTTTTATTGTTGATGGTTTCCTTTGGTTATATATATCAGCAGCAGAGAGAAATGACACATGGCTAGTCAGTCAGATTCGTGTTTGGTGTGTAATGTTAACAAGAACGTGCATTTCTACAGTGACTTTACAACCACTCAGTGAACTTTCCAAGAGCAACTTAATTTAAGCATTATCAATATTTTACACATCACTAAGTAGAGGCAAATAGTGGTTCGATGTCACTCACACAACTCTAGAAACAATGTGAACAAGCTGACAAAGGATGATCAGTTATTCAACTCTGACCTGAGCAACACTCTCTTCTCCCATCAAACAAACATTACTGTGATGGATTATCTAGAGGACAAGGGATATAGTAAGTTGAATCAAGTAATTCTGGTGATGTTAATTACCTTAGTAAGTATTAGTGTCCAGCAGATATTTTAGATAAGTTACCATGACATCTGCCTTCTCATTGAGCAGCTAAAATTTATGGCAATTTTTTAGAACACACACAAATTGGATAATTCATTTTGCAAAGTGTTTTGTCTGCTGAAGGCAGTTCCTCCCCCACTCCAACTTTCCATCATTCATCTGCCATTAAAGCTTCTGTTCCCCCTGTTCCCCTGGTGCCAGAATAGTTAATGAGAGCACTCTCCCTAATCAGGATCAAGCAAAGGCAGCTGGGTTATCTTAACCTGTCCCTGAAGGAAAGTTTGAGCTAATATGCCCCATTTTGTCTGAAGAGCTTTAGGTAGAAGATGCAAGATCCTCCCTCACTGAGCGTTTATGGAGGTAACAGCCTGATCTGTGCATATGGACAGAACTGTCTTCAGATGGTGATGCATGATCTAGAAGAGGTTCATCAGAAGCCTCCACAAATTAAGTTATACCAGCTAGAAAAGTTTTTATCTTGCATAAAAACAAGACGGGTGATGTAACTGACAGAAATTCCCATTCTCAAGCTTTTTTTT
>NW_010353786.1:0-991 GCF_000700745.2 Antrostomus carolinensis | reverse complement strand
GGCTTTGATTGCCAGCTGAAAATAAGCGAAGTGCCTGTCAGTGACATGCGAGCACAAAAAAGCTTTGCAGATGGAAATAAAGGCAAGGCTTTTTTCTTCTTCTCCTGCTCTGCTTTCCCTGCAGTGCCAGCGAGGCGGTGGCTTGCAGGCTTCAGAGCCGTGCTGGTTGAGAGCCCGCTGGATCTGGATGCACAGTGCTCTTTGGACTCTTACGTATTTTCGGAAAATGGTGTCTAAAAGCTTAATGGGCACTTTGCAGATCTCTAAATAGACCAACCTCTGTCCTGAGGAGCTGACAACGTAAAGAGACAAGTGCCAGGGATGGAAGAACGGCTGCATCATACAAACCAGAGCTGGGGAGGTGGCACGTGGCCCACCTGCTCAGTATTTTTCCATCACATTCTCATGCAGCTGCTCCTTGCCAACTTCCAGCTCTGTCACCCTGCTCAAAAGCTTCTGCTCAGGATGTATTTAGCATGCTATTTATTTCCTAATTATAGCACTTACTGACTTAACCTCGGCCCTACAGGGCTACTGCTGTCCACCTTTTTGCGCCCTGTAGACCAGGGGCTCTGGTCTCTTCTTAGGGCTGAAGGCATTTCTTCTGCTGCCGTGTTGCTAGAGACTTTTTGACTCTTTTTTTTTCTGTTTTTCTACCAAACTGAGAGGGCTCTGACTGCTAATACAGGAAGCTCCACTGATAAACTATTCCATTCCCAAATTCTTTAGGCCAAAAGAGAAATGCCACTGAGCTGAGCACTTTACCAGGCTGTGCTCCGCTGCTTCTGTCCACGAATTCCCGACAGCCAGCTCACTCCGTTTACCCCACATCCAGCCACAGCTGCCGGCTGGAGGAAGAGGTTTTGAAAACCACTCCCTGGCGTCAGCAGTGCCACTGGTCCTGCTTCTGGATGGTCCATGACACTTGAACACTGCCTGGCTCCACAAGCAGCCTCATTGCCTTTTTGCTGGGGGAAATATCCAGGTGTTG
>NW_010353785.1:0-992 GCF_000700745.2 Antrostomus carolinensis | reverse complement strand
TGAAGAGTCTGGCTCCATCCTCTTGACACCTACCTGAGTCATTTTAGACCTGATAGTGAACCTCAAAGTGACTACAAACATAAACTTAAAGAAAGCACCCTTAAACCAATTCTTCTTTGTCTTCTGTCACAAATAAAAAAATTGATGTAGTGAGGCAAGGATTTAAGAATATTATTTGGGAGTTCTGTGTTCTGTGGGACTTCATTTTCTCAGAATACTCTAGGGTGTCTGTCTTCTTAAAATATGACATGAATGTGAGAAATCCAAGGTGTTCTTTACTATGTTGCTGTTACTTGGAAATTTACAAGCCATAACTACTCCTCTTTATATCACTTTGAGTCTGCATAGGACTGTTATCTACTATGTCTTTTTATGCAGATGTATTCTGTGCAGTTTAAAAATAAATTTTAAAAATGTAGAGTCTGGAAGTGAAAATAAAGGAAAAGTTCTACGTATTCCATATCCCATGTCTCTACACCTCTGGTAATACTATACCATGTCAAAGAAATGAGCCTATCAATTCTGGAAGTGGAACGAAGAGATGGAAGGAAAGTAGTCTACCATGAATATGAAAGAGGGCATGTATTCCACTGTCATGGTTTTATGATTATGGCCTTGGAAGAGTGCTTAAATGGAGCTGGTGTCTCAGACCAACCTACTTACACAAGGCAGAGATGGAGATAAAAGACAGAACATTTTTTCCATGTATAAAATACGAAGCGTATAGTTTTTTAGAATTGCTTAGGATTTGTTTCCTTATTTTAGGAGTTCTCCAGTCTGAACGTTTTAAGAAATTTAATGTTTAAATTTCAAAGGCTAAATCCCACCATTGTTGAATTTGCTAGATCTCTGAAGTAATGAAAGATTCAAATGCAGTATTATAGAAGGAATTATGTGAAAAAAAGTTAAAATTTCAATCAATTGGTTCCTTTCATGTTTGATTATATAGTAGAAGAAAAACTATAGGTTTACATTCTAAAGAAAAAAAAAAA
>NW_010353784.1:0-958 GCF_000700745.2 Antrostomus carolinensis | reverse complement strand
AGAGAGACTGTGTACCTTCATCAGCTGTGGGAAGACAGCCTGGAAGGAGTGTGTTTAAACAGGAGAGAGGAATTTGTGCCTTTGTCCTCTTGCATTTCATTTTTTTTCCTAAGAGTAGGCACCCAACAGAAAGGCAGACAGCAGTGTAAACACCTGAAGTCCCAGCTTTCCTCAACGAGAAAGGGTGATGGTTCTTACTGCCAGGAAAATATCTGGTTTTGTTTTTCTGTATTGCTTTGATATTAACATTCAGAAAGCAGAGGCTAGTAGCCTGATTTTACCCTTTGCCACTGAAAGTCAGCCTCATCTTTGCCTGCTCTGTCTTGAGTCTCTCTTAGCTACAATGTGGCCTGGCTTTCCATCCCCAAAGATGGATCAGGGTATTTCGGTCCTGTCGTAACACCTTGCTGGGACATGGGATCCCAAGAAGAGGAAAGCTCCATCTTCCACAGCGCTAAATAGTATACTCAGTACAGTAACCCACACTATCTACTGCTTTCATTTAGTACTCTGATCTGCTGTCATCATAACCCTATTTTTCCACCCTTCATTGACTTAATTGAATCTGGTGAGTAGTGAGATTCTGAGGTAGATGATGAACTATTTGGATGTTTCTCTTTAGAAAGAGGCAGAAAAAATGCTTGCTTTTGGAGGCTGACTTTGAGTGTTTGGTGTCACAGCTGCAGTGGCTCAGGAGACCTGTCAGAGTAACCATCTGATGCAAGACCAGTTGAACAAGATCACCAGGGCATAGCAAAATTTAATCTCATGCTGTTAAGACTTCTACCAATCAACATTTTGTGCTTCCAAGCAGTCATTCCTTGTCTTTTCATTTAAAAAGCAGTCAGCACTTCTAACTGGCACTACAAACCAGCATCTCTAACAACTCCTGTGCTGTTATTGAATGTTAAGTTGGCAGTTGGTGGTCTTGATCACAGAATCACAGAATGTTAGGGAT
>NW_010353783.1:0-984 GCF_000700745.2 Antrostomus carolinensis | reverse complement strand
AACTAGTGGAAGATCAAACTACCTTTTGCCACTTTTAGCCAAAATTACAGCTAATCATTGTAATTCTTCTTAAAATTTGTATCTCTATTGATTTTTTGACTTATTTCACAACCCAAAGCATTAAGAATTTAACAGAAATCGATATACTTACTTAGAAAATATTTACACAGGCAGAGTGTATCAGTTGTATAAGGTATTGTATTTTGAAAGAGGTTAGCAGAATGGTTTACATTTTCCAACCCATATTTATAGATAGCAATGTAATGTTGAAGGGTTAAGTACAGTAATTCTGTATGTGAACCCCTAGGAAAGTGGAACAGACGCTTAATAAATCTTAGTTCCCCCAGTTTGTTGAAGCAAAAGTCTCCTGAGTGTAGTGCACATATTAAAGTTACTATTCCAGTTACCATAGCAATGTTCATGAAAGAGGGAGAACTTTTCCCAGTGATACATTTTTGACTAGGAAAGCAGTCCTTAATAGGAGCAAGTATTAACTGGATGTGCTACATCATGACTCTTAGGATGCTGCCCTCTAGAACAAATATTTTTACTGCATGAGTAATCCTGAACAGTGGATTCAGAGTTTTGGAATTATAACAGTTGGTGGATGCTATACAGCAGATTTGTGAGCTCCCTCCACAATGCTCCACTTTTTTATGTTACATGTAAAGACTTCAGAGGTGTATGTGTTCTTGCATCAGCAGGTTTATATACATGTGAAGTGGAATCTTTTTACCTGTTGTCTCCTTCCAGGACACTTGTTCTGTTTTCCCCACTTACCATCACTGCTCCTAACCAGAAGGGGACCTGTTGCCCAGCTGGAGCTGTAGTCCTTTCCCCATGAATTGGGTTTGTAGTGACCTGTGGACTTTTCCTTTCTGTTAACTTTTCCTTTGGAAGCTGCCATTTATACGTCCAGCTGGTTTTATGGTCCTTCTTACAGGTTTATTTAAGTCAGTTCTAATGTGCTCGTCAGGATTTTGA
>NW_010353782.1:0-996 GCF_000700745.2 Antrostomus carolinensis | reverse complement strand
AAAAAAAAAAAAAATATCCAGATTAAATTCCAGAACCCAAATGCACACCTCCAGCATAATTTGACATGTTTTCCTGTCATCTGGGAATTGTGCAAGAAACCTGAAGAGCATAAAAATCAGTCAAGCCTATTCATTTAGTATCTTTTAAATTTCTCTAATTGCATTTAGAGAAATTTAAGCATCACTTGTCAGTGATGCTGCAAGTAGTTTCCAAGTTATAGTTACTGTTAGGAAATAAAGAGAAAGATTTAGATTGTTTGCAAATTACAGCATCCTTTTTCTGTAAACTCCAGACTATGCTCTTAGGACCATGATCTAGTTTCTTTTCTGCATGTACCAGCTGGTTAGCAATAAAAAACTAAAATAAAAAATCATAATAATACAAACATGATCAAGTCCATTTTCAACTCAAAGCTGAAGAGCTGGACCAAAACAAATTCAAAGGTTTCAGTACTAATATTTTTTCACCATTAATACACCAAAAAAAGAGTTGAGGGAAAGAAGTTTTGACACCCTGTTCAGTCTCCAGTGAGCTGCTGTCTGATTAGCCTGTATTTTTTGTATATTACATGACCCCAAGTCAGCAGCAGTCCAGTGACAGATCAGGGACTTCCAATGGCAACAGAATAAATAGGCAGTGCAAAGCTATGTGTACATTAATGTTACAGGTTCTTAAATATGAGGTTAAAAAAAGTAATCTTTTTGGTGACCAAAAGACAGAGAAAACTGCTAAAATACATACATTTTCTTCTGCAATTTTGCAAAAAATATGCTTTATTTAAAGTGAACAGAATATTTTTCTTTCCTGCAAATTAAGGCCAGCTATTGCTAACTCTACTGTGTCCCCAGTTTTTTCCTGCCAATATTTTCCTCCTGACAACTTCTGTCAAAGAATTACTAAAGAAACAATATGGATGTACAAAAAAGTGCCAGAACCAGGTGTTTAGCTGACAATGAGTTTGATTTTCTTTCTGCTCCTAAACAGAATGGAGTGAA
>NW_010353781.1:0-986 GCF_000700745.2 Antrostomus carolinensis | reverse complement strand
TGACACTAAAATTAACATCCATTTTCAAAATATGGTAGGTGAATTAATAAACCTCTACATACTTTTTTTTTTAACCAAAAAAGTTCACAGAAGCTCCTCCTAAAAAAGAAAGCAAAATAACAAAGAATATCTTCCTTTTTGACATTGGAATTTAAAAGAAGGACAGGTACCTACCAATTAGAAAGATGGCTCTTGCCACTGATACATTAAATTGCTGCTCCATAAACTTTGTCTCGTACGTTATCATCCCAACAAGAGAGTTGTACTGCAGAATAGTGAGGAAGATGTATGCCAGGAAAACTGGATTTCCAAAGAGCTTCTTCAGAGCTGGGAGGAAATCTGCATGGAGAGTTATATGCTATACACACTGCTAAACATAAAGAAGAGTTGTTTTGACATCTTTTAGATAATAAAACTAACTTTGATTTAACTCCTAGCTCTATTGCAAGCTACAATTCTTTGCCTATCAAAATATATATTTGTCCAAGTGAGAGTTTTCCTCATTGCCAACACATGATTTACAGAAGCAGGAAGGCTGAAGGGCACAGTGGGTCAGCTGGATTGGGAAGCAGAAATTCCTTTATTATTTTCTTGTGTGTGACACAGGACTAATTATCAAAGGCACTAAGGCTTGCAACACTGACCCTCAATGTCTGTACAGGAGAGGGGTGCGGGGGGAGCATTAAGACTCTTTATAATGTACCAAGTATCTAAAGCAGGAGCCTTCACCAACCACACAAGAGCCTTGCATCAGGGTGATACTCAGAGAAAGGGAGCACCTGACCCAGCAAAAGGCTGAGACCTTTCCTGAGACCCTTGATTAGCGTATCTAAGTCCATAAAATGAAAGTGAAGACAAAAGCCTGCATTTAGCTTGTAGTCTGGCTGTTGGCACACTTACCTAAAAAGTAAGAGTCCAGAACACTTCTCTGGGAAGTGCCCTAGTCACTAAGGGTAGCTCATGCATATATATATATATGTGTGTGT
>NW_010353780.1:0-995 GCF_000700745.2 Antrostomus carolinensis | reverse complement strand
TGAGCTGCAAGGATCTTTGGAAAGTGGCCTGAAAGCAGCATTTTGGAGATGGCAGCTATTGTCTCCCTCAGGAGGAGGGGAAGCTGGAGGCAGAGCCTCACGTGTCCTTGCAAGGAGGCTCTTTGTCAACACGTCCTTTTGCTATTGACAGGCAGGAGCCGGAGAGGCTCTGCATTTTTGTCTTTATAGCCCTGGTCTGCTAATGTGGGTGGAGGGGGACGCATCTCTAACAGTTGGCTCTGTGCTGCTCTCTTCCTGCATGGTTATATGTGAAGATTCAGCTCTGGGTAGCAGGAGCAGCTATTCTGATAGCTGTGCCATGGAGTCCCACTGTAAAACTATCAAGACTTGTCTGTTCTAGCAGGGTTGTAGGTGAAGGATGTGCTGGGGTAGGTTTATTTTCCCCTTGGGTTGATTTGAAGCTGGCAGCAGCAGGTAGTGGTCTTGCTGATGCCTATTTAACCACTTCAGCATTTTCCCTCTTGCAAACTGGTGATTACCCCTCAACAGCCACAGCCAGCAGGGAAGAGCTTGTCATCCAGGGAGCTCTATTTTTGCCAAACAGGCTGTTTCTTCCCATGTTAGTAGCCTGTCAGCAGAGACCATGAGTGAAGCTTGAAGATAAACCGTTAGGCTTAGCTGTGTCCACGGTCCTGTCCTCCCAGTCAAACTCTTCTTAGCTCATCCTTACCATCTGCTACTTGGGCATATTGCTAACCACTGACTTACCATATCCTGCAACTTCCTCTGGCTTCTGTGCAAGAAAGATCCAAACAGATACAGAGCATTGGAAGCTGCTTCATCTTTCCATGTGGGGGTGGATTAGCACAATTAAAATGAACATCATGCTTAAATTGAACTGCTTAATTGGTATGTTTACCCCTGAAGACTCAGGAATATTTAGTGAAAGAAGTCTCCATGTTTTGGAGAGGGAAGGATGGTGATGAGGGACAATCTGGATTGACCTTAAAGATCAGTCTCCGGGGAGCTCTTAT
>NW_010353779.1:0-991 GCF_000700745.2 Antrostomus carolinensis | reverse complement strand
CGCTACCAAAACCCTGCCATGCAAACCCAATGCACCTTTGCAGATTTTTCCTCTCAAAATGGTAGTCAAAAAGCTAAATAAAAACAATTAAAAAGGACATTTGTACTTGGGTTGGTAAAGTTACACATAAATAAGAAAAGCTCATGGTAATGTTACAGAATGTTTCTATAGCATCATCCAAGAGTCCTTTCTACAGAAAACATTACATGTCTAAGGACTATTTCTATTCATTTAAAAAAAAATTCTTTTTAATTTCAACATTCAAAATTCCAATGTATTGGTACGCATGTATGCATGGTTATATGTCCGCAGATATAAAGCTGTGCTGTGCCTGAACACTCAAAAATGACAGTAAGTCAACAGTTTCTAGTCCAAAGAAGTTAATATTGAGAGTTACAGACTCCTGTGTAAATATATTAGCATTCTGCTACTTCTATCAGTATAAAATAAGCACCAGCTAAGGGTAATATAGCATGGAGCATCCAATGCATTTATTGAAAATTAAAGACATCTGAAAAGTGGTTCAGATAATAATAAACAAAATGATGGCACTTTTGAGCTATCTGTTTTGTATTTCTGTAAGTGGGATGTAAGGAGTAACCTCTCCCAGAAAAACACGCGTGCCACTGAGGAACAAGTGCTGATACACCGAATAACTGAAGGCAGAGATGATTACAGTTGATGACAGCACACAGAACATACTTTCTTAAAACATCCATAAGCTATTTTACATTCAGAATTCCAAAATAAATAAGACATAGATTTCATATTTGATTTGTTCTGGCACAAATCTGGGTAAACTAGAGTGCAGGGCTACCCAACATGAATTTATTAAAAGAAAATTATACCCACATTCTAATCTCTGGCAAGCACTCAAAAGCATTCAAAGCAACAGGCATGCAATAGTTTTATTTTATGGTAAATATCTGACATTTTCATTAGGATACACTGGCAAGAAATGCACACTGATGTTCCAAATGCCTATAAAAAG
>NW_010353778.1:0-989 GCF_000700745.2 Antrostomus carolinensis | reverse complement strand
AAAAAAAAAACAAACAAAAACTGTTAACATTTTACTCAGTCTTTAAAGTAATCTTTATTTCTCCTTGAGAAGTATCTACTTTAACAATAATAATATTTTTCTGCTTAGTGTAGGAAGAGTCTTCAAACCTAAAGGAACAATGCAATTTTCATTTCTTCGAATGCCTACTGCTACAAAAACTTGTTTTATGAATTAAAATGAGGATATGACCTTTTCCCAAAAGCAAATGGGAGTATAAGGCATTTAAACTAGGACTGAGTGAATGAACAAAGTAGTCACTAGAGGCCAAAAACATACGTCATTCACTATTACACATGCCAGGATTGGAGATTCAGTCCCACAGCCTCATTACTACACTACTAAAGCAGTTCATGAACAACTGCAACCTTCTCTTCCTCTCTCATGCAATTAATTCACATGAAAAACCTTTGCTGTTGCACAACTGGAAAGCAAGGGCCCTGAAGCTATACAACAGTTGTTCTTCATAAATAAATTTCCAATGCCATCCTTGAAATGTGACAAATCTTCTGCCTTTTGATGTATATGAAGCATTATTTTTATTCTTCACCTGGTGGACAAATAAGCAACTTAACAGAGTTTACATAAACAGAGACAGGAAAAAGTTACCCAATCTTTCTAAAAAAGATAAGGCTGAGATGGTATCTTAGAGCTGCTCTTAAAACAAGGGGTAAGTTTTCAAAACTGATTTACATCAAAGGACTGACTGAGTTCACGACCTCTAGATGAAAAGTATGTGCTTCTGCTCAGCGATAGTGTGATGAAAACATTTTCAGCAATAAGAATCTAGACTATTTGTATCACTTTCTGGAAGCAAAATACTAAATTTCACTTTGGAAAATTCGCCTTGTAATGTCAGTAAGAAAGTAATTTGATCCTGTTGCTAAAATGATGGGCAACCAACCTGATTGTCTCTGCAATTATGAAACACACAGCAGTTGCTGCTTTCCTCAGCATATAAGCATAAGGAA
>NW_010353777.1:0-994 GCF_000700745.2 Antrostomus carolinensis | reverse complement strand
TCTTGCAGAGGGGGCACTCGGGCTTGCTCTCAGCCCACCGCACGATGCACTCGTAGCAGAACTGGTGGAGGCACGGCACGACGTAGCTGGGCTCCTCCCAGCTGTCCAAGCATATTGGACAGCGGTTCTCCAGCTCCGTGGCCATGCTCTCCACCGTCTGTGGTGGGCTGTGGGGAGCTGGCGATGTCGAGCCGCTCCCTCTCGCTGGCACTGCAGCAGCGGGTGTCACTCTAGAAAAGGAAGAGAGGCCACAGTCACTTGCTGGTCCAGGGAGGGCCGTTAGAAATGTGCAGGCCCCTCAAGAAGGAAGCCCGCCCAGCTCCCCAGGGTGAGGTTTCCCTGCACAGCTCACCTCTGCTGCTGCGAGCGCGGCTCCGGGGTGTCCCGGCTGCCTGAACCAGGCAGGGCCGGGCCGGGGAAAATCCTGCAATGGCTCTGGGCTCGGGCACTGAGAGTTGCAGCGAAGAACTCCCAGACCACGACCTCAGCACCAGCAACAGCTTCGCTCAACGCTCCAACCTCGCCTACTCGCTCAGCTGGAGTGCGGGCACGAGCCGGCTTGGTCACACTCAGCGCCCAGATATAAGCAGCGATGGACGCGCGGTCACAATCCCTTGCTCGGGGACATCACAGTCCATTGCTTGGCATTCCATCGCATTCCATCGGTCCCTCGGTGCCACCGGAACCCATGGCTCGTCCTTGCCCACAGCGCTCACGCACGTGTCCGTAATTACTGCAGCTTCGCCACCTGCTCCGTCCCTCACCTCTTGTCTTGTTCTCGGCATCGGGGTTTCACGCCGCTCACCGCGGCCTGGGCCGTGTCTTCCTGGGGCCCTGTCAGATCGCTCTGGCCGTGCCTGATGTCTCCGCGCACACATGGCAAGAGGGTCCCTTTGATTACGTGTCGTGCCTCCCTGGGAGGCTGCAGGACAAATTCCCACAGGCTCTCCCCACACCCCAGCACTGCTGGCCAGCCCTCTGGGCTCCCCTGCTT
>NW_010353776.1:0-995 GCF_000700745.2 Antrostomus carolinensis | reverse complement strand
AAAATTTCACCAGACTCAGACTGACCATCCCATTTTCTTACTCCATATCTCAGGAAGAAGAGTTTGGATATAACTAAGGAGGAAAGTGCCATTTGAAAGACTAAGATCATTAAACTAGACTGCTTATAAAGATGGACTTCTATCTGAGCCCAAATAACTAGAAGTTGGTTCTAATATTTTTTTGTTTATTTGTTTTTAACTATGTCATAGCTTTGGATGCTTATGGTACCTATAAGTCTGATTTTTTGTGATATGTGTTTTCAAGCAGAAACTATTTAAGATCTAAATTTGTCATGTTTCTTGTGGCTAGTTTAACTCAAATCATTCCCAAAAACTGAATAGGGAATTAGATTTGGATTGTAGAAAACTACCTGACACTTAAAAGAAAGTATAGGAAGAGTTATGCATCTCTATCAACCTGTATACTCTTTGTCTGTGCTACTGGATTCTTCGCCAATAAATTGCAGAGTTTGTTGTAAAAAATTTATTTTCAAAGTCATTCTACAGCACATCAGTTTAAGAGTGATCTCAGGGAAGGATTCCTGTGTACCTACTTGTACCTATCTTAAATGCAAGAAGTAGCATTGAATGAAAAATCATTAAATTAACAACAAATAAAAAATTGAGTCCTAGTGAAGTCACAGAGAGTTTGGCCGTTGAATTTAGTGGGATCAGCATCACTTGTGAGTTTCAGTTGCGTTCTCACACCATTTGAATGTGATTGGAAATACACAAAGAGAAGGAGTAACAAAACCAGTCTCATCTAACCATAGAGGTCAAAGAAAAAAGAAACTTCAGCCTTATCCATCAGAGGATACATATATACTTTAAACTGTGTCCTTTGTTCCTATTTCATAGTGGTTTAAAATACTTAAAGCTTTTTCAAATCCCCTTGGACAAGTGCTGTTTTAGATTCACAGAATCACAGAATCATGAGATGGTTGAGTTTGGAAGGGACCTCTGTAGGTCACCTGGTCCAACCACCCTGTTCAAGC
>NW_010353775.1:0-994 GCF_000700745.2 Antrostomus carolinensis | reverse complement strand
TATATATATATATATATATATAAAAGCATTTGTCAGAGTCTTGCTCTATAGCAAGGAGCAGATACAAAGTAAGATTCCATGAAGTTTAAAGTACCTCTGTCTTTCATATTAGCATCTTCCTGGGTTCTAAGGAAAGTTCTTATGAAACCAGTTCTTCTCACCCTTGAAAACTGCACCTTATACTCTGGTCAAGGTCAGGGACTTGTTGATAAAAAGAAGACCAGGGTGGACACATTTGGGAAGGATGTGATCCCAAGGATGCTTTTGCTTAACTTCATCACTGCTTTGGATGTCGTTCTGTCCTACATTTCTTTTGTTTGGTTGATGATAAACTTTGGTTGGAGGTATACTCGAGATTATAACTTTATATAATTCCTATGAGTAACTTACAGTAAAGTTATTACATGGTTTTTGTGTGACTTATAAAAAAAGCAATAACAAAATGTTTTAAATGTATCATTAATTCAGTTTATTAGAGCCATAAAATGTATTGACATAAAGGTAGTATTAGCTCTATGTTTTTCAACCTATTTTTCTACTACTGAGATAATGCTTCAGCAAAACCACTTCTTTTTCACCTTTCATGCTGCATACTTCCTGCAAATTCATTCTTTTGCTAATATAAGGGGGGGAAGTTACAATGCTGAAAGCAAAACTTCGTCCTCTGGTTTTTCACACTGAAAAGGCTGTATGATTTAATTGCTGTCTTCATTAGTGTAACTGAAAAAGGATTAAAAATGTGCAAGTTGCTAGCAAAGGGAAAAAAGCAAGAACTATCCATAAATCAGTAAAGACTTGAGGACTTTTAAATTATTTATTTTTAATTATTATAGTTAATAATAATTTAATGTAGCATAGAATAAATGAATTTATTATTATTGATTTTTGTGATGACTTCAGAACAGAGAACTCTCACCCTGGCTTAATAAATTGACTGATAAACTGACTATATTGTTAAACATTAGCCTGGAAGTAAAAGATAAGAAGCACATAC
>NW_010353774.1:0-994 GCF_000700745.2 Antrostomus carolinensis | reverse complement strand
TGTCCCCTGCCCGGGCAGCGAGGGCCCCGCTGGGGGCGGGCGGGGCGGTGCTGCTCATGTGTTTTGTCTCTCGCAGGCCGGCCTGGCAGGGCACAGCATGCACGAGGAGGACTGGAATGCAGAGACGGAAGATGAGGTATCGCCAACCCTCGCGGCCCTTGAGCGGGATGGGGAGGCAGCTGCTGGGCTGTAGCGTGTTTGCTTCTGTTCCCCTTCCTTCCTCCCAGCCCCAGCCCTGCGGCCTGGGTGGCTGCCGGGCTGTGCTCCCCTGTCACTCTGACTCCTGAAGCACCTGGAAGAACTTGCCCTTAGCGGGTGTGTTGAAAAGACAGTGTTTTCTCCACAAGGAGTAGCAATTTTAGTTTCTCAAAGGGTTGAGGTGCCTTGTTTCCCCAGAGGCTCCTGGGGCATGATCAGTGTAGCCAATTAGTGTTGCTCTTCCAGCTCTCAGTGCTCCCTCGTGGCACTGGGTTGTGAGAGGATGGGTACCTTTTTGGAAAAGTACGTGGTGTAGAAGTGGCACACAGTAGTAACTCCCAGATTAGGATAGATGAGCTGGGAACCGAGTGCGTGTGTGGAAAGGCTGGTGGACCAGCAGAGGCTGGAAGCAGAGTAGCAAAAATGTGTGTAGGGTGGAAACTTGGTAATTGCAGATGAGTTTGTGGGAAGGGGCGTTCAAGTAAAGTTTGGTAACTGCTGAAAGGAGTGATTGCTGTTGCCTGCCCTTTTCCCCTTCGGAGGTATTCCTGTTCCCTTAAGTATGTCTGATCTGGTGTTTCTGAAGTTGTAAGATGAGCTGAGAACAGCTCATGACTGTTCTTTGGGGTTTAGTAGGCAGCAGTTTCTCACACAAGTGGGATTGGTTTAATGGTTCTTTTTACTGTCTGTGGAATAGGGCAGCAGTGGAACTGCATTGTGGGGGATGAGCAGAGCCATGCCTTTTGGTGGTAGTCCTTGGCTGTGGGTTATGTGTGAACTGTTAACTTCTCTCTCT
>NW_010353773.1:0-995 GCF_000700745.2 Antrostomus carolinensis | reverse complement strand
GGTGGGGCAACTATTGTTGGAGGACCGTTAGGCCCGGGAATCCTGCTGTATTTTGACCCACCAATTGATGACCAAGGGCAGGAAGGCCCCTTTGCTAATGGAACACGGGCTTTGAAAGGACATTCTTGGATTTGTGGCCAACATGCTTAGCTCAGGTTACCTCCAAACTCAGGGTCAGGGATGTGGTATATTTATTACACTGTTGTTCTTTTTGCTACTACAAGTTCTGGGAAATCGCTTAGGAGTCAAAATCTGTGATGATTTAATTAGAGAAAAGCAGTCAGCTGATGCAGCCCTGGCTGGAGGGAGCACCCCAAAACGGGGAAAAGATGAATGGCCACCAGAACAAGTTACGCAACACGATGGACCAGCCCCTTGGAAAGCTAAGGAATTAATCCCAGATGCCTGGGAACCCATTTATCATTTGAATGAGATAATTAGGTTACAAGCTGTCTCAGAAATAATTACCAACCCGCCAGCCACACCACTTGACCTTTTTGCTGACCAACCCACTTAAATGAGGAAAGCGGTATTTCAACATTGGATGGTATTAGATTATCTGTTAGCAGAAGAAGAAAGAGTTGGTGGAAAATTAAATGACTCGAGCTGTTGTTTGCAAGTAGGTGAGAATGGAAAGTGGTCCAACAAATAACGAAGGAAATAAAGTCAGCTCATGTACCTGTCCAAATGCGGAAAGGATGGGAATGGGACACGTTTTCTTAGTTAACTGGTCATGTATGGGTTAAACAAATACGACTTCTCCTCCTATATGCAAGAGCAACTCTATGATCTTTTCAGCACATGGGACACCTTGCTGAGTGCAGGTCTTTCAGCAGGTGGTCAAGGGGATACCAGTAGCAGTCATGCCTTGTGATGCAGAAATGACTACAAAAGAACAGAAAATGATGTCACTGCAAGTAATTGCAAAGCCCATGAAGACTCAGGAAAAAAAGCTTAAATCAACGGTAATTAAGGTTTGTAAAGACAAAGAGAGA
>NW_010353772.1:0-990 GCF_000700745.2 Antrostomus carolinensis | reverse complement strand
CTTGACCTCAGATCATCTGTTGCTGTCAAACTCCTCATCTTAATGCTTTGCAGCCATTTAGAAGATCCATCTTTGCTGTACTCCTCTCTGTTCTTTATTTTGGTCATTGTAAGAATGTCTGCAAACTTCAGAGCTATCCTTCCTCCTGTACAGCCATGATGAGAGGACACCTCAGGAGATTATCAAAATGCAGTGGAGAAAGACATGCAGTGCTGTTATCCAAATTATAAAATAGAGAGATAATAGTAGTTGAAATTGCAGGTGACAAAAGGAAAAAACCATGATAGAATCAGAGAAGAAAGGAGTCAGGAGGAACCTCTAGAGGGATGACAGAACTCAACAAAATATAGAATCCATATAGAAAATTAAATTAATTTAGCTTCTGCTCAGCTGGGCAAGACTGACTCCATCACAGTAAACAAGCCACTTGCATAGCTGTCATTTTAGTATCAGAACATATGCATAATATTTTAATTTCTCATAATTCCACAGAACTGAATAGAGAGCCTGAGTCACTGTTACTAACAGGATTTAGGTAGATACCTACTGCTATTGCATCAAACATACCATATGGGAAGAACAATGGGATGCATATAAAAATAATACAGTACAATACTATTAGTAGCATTAACTAACTACAATCTCTCACTTTTTTCTCAGGGAGTATGAGCAGAAAAAAAAATTCCTGTTACTTGGGATCAGCTACCCTGAAAACTTCCCTTCTGCTTGATGTGGAACTTCTTTTGCAATCCTCAGCATCATTCTGGGGTGGAAGAGCCCTGAGACACTCCTGGGAGCACTGAGAAGCCTTTTTGGGCTATGAAGCCATGACTTTGGACTTCAGTGGGGAAACAGAATCCTTCACAAGGCAATGCCAGACACTACCCACAAATAATAATTTGTTTGAAATATAAGTATTTTCTGCTGTTTCATACTCTGTTTATTACAGAGAATTCCTAGTCTGGGAATTGGACACTTGCCCAATTGATC
>NW_010353771.1:0-994 GCF_000700745.2 Antrostomus carolinensis | reverse complement strand
CTGTCTTTTTCCCAAGGCTGGGCAGACTCCTCCACCTCTGTGGAGTCTCTTGCTGCTGAGCTTAGCTTGTGTTTTTGTACCAGACTGGGACTTCTCCAGTGCTGCTGAGGTGCTGGTCTGATGCTGTGACTACAGGTGATGGCCAAAACTGGCCAAAATCACTTCATTTTTTTGTTAGCATCAGGCATTTCACCAGATCTTCATGGGCAGCTTTAGGTTTTGCCTTCTTCTAGGTGGTCCCCAGCGTACTGCACCTTTTGGTGCTTTTCTATCACATCCTCTCCAATGGCTGCAGGCTGACTGAGCCCAGCCTTGCATCTCAGTGACAAGGGAGCCCTGTGTAGGGTGTGCTTTGACATCCCCAGAAGAACATGACATAAAAGCACTATATAGCCATAACCAAAGTGTCTTTTCATGCAGATTTTTAGTCCACCTCCTTTTTAGAGCCCGTTGGAGATGCACCCCATGGCCTGATGTTCATTTGGTGCATGCAAACCTCTGCACAGTAGCAAGCCCTGACCTCTCTTGCAGGACTTTTCACACTGAGAAGAATGAACCCCCGTGGACCCTTAATAGGTGTTTTCATGTTTGGTTTAAGGAGGCTCCACAACATACTGGTTTTATGGGTATTACATTTGTGTGCACCAGAGCTGGGTTTAGGGTCCCTCTGGGATGAATGGCCCAGTTACTCCCCCAGTCTTTTCTTCCAGAAGTTGTATTTAGAGGTAAAGCAGCTGTAAAATTGTATAAGCTGTCCTCTACCCCCAGACAGTGCTCCTGGAGTATAGGATTGAGGGCCACAAAAAAGCTAGGCAGTGATTTTTACCTTGGAACAGTGGTTGAAATGATGATTTGATGTTTGTTTCTCCTGCTATTAACGTAACTATTGGTTTTAATCCCAAAGAACAGCTCAAGCAGACCTGGACACTCATTGCTGACGATGTGGAGATTTCAGCACCAGATACCACGCAATGACAGTTGACTTCTTAGATCT
>NW_010353770.1:0-992 GCF_000700745.2 Antrostomus carolinensis | reverse complement strand
ATTATTGAGTGCGAATAATATGGTGATAGTAACTAACTTATGAAATGCAAATTGCCTGTTGCCACAGCTTGCTTTTTTTACTTTCTGATCCAGCCATAACATAATTCCAGTTGTGCTATTAAATCAGCTGGATTACTCTTCAGGAAAATACTTAAAAAGCCCAAGGACACCTTTAATACTTGGAAAAACATAGTCTGTTTTTTCCACTATAAAATTGAATCAGCATTGTGCTTATGGAAGCAGAAGGGGAAGAGGAGATAAATACAGAGAAAATTATCTCCAAGGACTAAGTTGAAATATTGAAGCTAAGGAAGGAAAGGAAAATGGAATTTGGTTTTGTTAAGACAAAAAGGCTTCTTAGGAGTAGAAGAAATATGGCAGCAGAAGCAGAAAGAATTACAGGGATTAAAAACACCCTGATCCTATACCATGCAAAGCACGATGAAGCTATACCATTTATCAGTCAGCAGTGATGAGCTCTCAGTAATATACGTAATTATGCCTGTAATATGACACACAGAAAACAAAAGAAATATTACATTTCCATGCATTTACAGGTCTTTAATGATTAGTCTTTCCAATCTGAAAACTTAAAATCACCATGAATATTCCGAAGAAAGCACAAATTGTGAGTGAGGAGTTCTGCAAAAAAGCTATTGCAGAAGTAGCTCTTCAGAGGAAAATTAAAATCTTAAATGGGAGACACAGAGAGGTCTTTGTAGGAAAAAAGGAGAGAGAAATCAAGTTTTAATCACAAAGAATGAATGAGGATGTGATTAAAAATATCAGCAAATTGAATACTGAATTAGGACAGAGGTGTTCTTGACATGAGACTCAGTGAAATACCACAGTGCAAACCTCAAGGCTATCAAAAGAAAATACTGGTTTTGTATCATGGGCAATTGGACTCTGGAACTCACTGCCAGAAGAAACCATTGCGGCTGACAATCCAGCAACACCAACACATGGGCATAATGAATAGACATAAACAA
>NW_010353769.1:0-995 GCF_000700745.2 Antrostomus carolinensis | reverse complement strand
GAGCTCTCAGCAAGAGCCCGGCAGCCGCCCACGGGGCTCTGCACCAGCCAGATTTCTTCCAGCAGCAGCAGCAGCAAACTCTGCCCGTCCTGCTCCGCATGGGAGAAGAGTATTTCCTGCGCCTGGGCAACCTCAACAAGAGACCCGTCGGCTCTTTCTCCGCCTCTTCCAGCAGCACCAGCCACCTACAGCCCGAAGCCTCCGCTAGCAACTTTTTCCGGGCGGCGGTGCAAGAGCTGCAGCAGCTGCCCGAGCGCTCGCTGGGGAGCCCCGAGGAGGGCGAAGCCGAGGGGGAGGCCGTGGAGAGGGAGAAGCGATCCGAGGAGCCCCCTATTTCTCTGGATCTGACTTTCCACCTCCTGCGAGAAGTCTTGGAGATGGCCCGAGCCGAGCAGTTAGCGCAGCAAGCCCACAGCAACAGGAAACTGATGGAGATAATCGGGAAATGAAACGGCCCCTCCCCGCCTTGCCAAAGAGATTCGGCAGTTAGCACAGGAATAATTACACCGTCCGATGTACCATAGTGCTGCTCTGGTGTCATCTCTTTATTTTTATATAGCTTTAAACCTAGAAGGGTGTACTCCGAACAGCCTCTGTCCCTTGACTCGCATGCACAACCGTGTACCAAGTGCAGAAACACGAGTGTCGTTCGTAACCTCCCCTACCTTTATTTATTTCTCCGTTTCCCAGTTCTAGTGCCATCGCTGCGTAGGGATGTGTAAGCGTTGGAAGAAATGGTTCCGAGAAGACAGATAACTTTTCTGCCGGGGGCAGGGAGGTGGGAGGGGGAATCTCTGTAAGCTACTTTAAATCCACTTTTTTTCCTGTAAACATTTTCACAATAAAACATCTTTTCAGCGCTCGGTCAATTTTGTTGTGTAAGAGAATGTTTAATATTTATATTTTTAATAAAAGCTGCAAAGTAACGATGGTTTGATAGACTTTCTTGCCCAGATGTCTGAGGGATGCTCCGCCTCCCTCAGCGCTTCCCGGAG
>NW_010353768.1:0-994 GCF_000700745.2 Antrostomus carolinensis | reverse complement strand
TAATGTTCAGATCTTTTAGCACTCTAAAGGGCTGAATGACTTGAAATAAGACATCTCAAAAGACTTATTCTGTCAGTTTTATGTAATAACACTTCTCAGTCAGAGAACTGGTTAAAACATGAGAACTCAGCTGATCTTTTTCCATTCTCCCTCACCAAGTCTTTCCCTTCTGACAGGGCGGTACAAAGTAAAGCCAGCTGCCAGCTTCCCTGTTCTTCTGCAGCATTCAGGGATACAGAGATGCAGAACATTACATGTGGTCTTAACAACAAAATCTTACCCCATTAGATCTTTTAAAGACAAAGGTTAGAGGAGTGCTGTGACTCAAGAACAAGAGTATATTTTTATTCCTACCAGGCTAAACAAAACAAACACATTTCTAATAAGGGGAAAAAAATAACTAGACCACAGTTAAGTAGAGGTGAGAGTGCTTTACTACCACGGGAATATTTTTTTTTTTTTCAGTTCACAGAAGACACATTCTGCCAAAGTGAATAGTTTACCTTAAACATAGGTCTGCAGGTAAATAAATCTGGCTTAAGTAATAATCCCATAATATTCAGTTACTGCTAAAAACATGATATAAGCTTACAGAATACTGTTTTGCAATGGATGAAAATACTACTATGTTATTCTGTGCTTTCAATGAACTACAACAGAATAAGAAAATTATTGCTTTTGAGAACATAGGAGCTATGTACCAGTAGTCCTCTAGTCTGTTTATCATGTAAAAAATAGATATGCAAAATTGAAAAACAAATTAATGATAATTTAAGTACATTGGCATTCTGTTTTCTAGTCAAAAAGATACAAAATCATGAAGAGATTAAGGAGTTAATTAGGATACTTTAGAAGTCCAGATTTACTGGTAGCACCTACAGTTAGAAAAGCAGAAATATCACCATTGCTTAGTCTTCAGTTATACAAACATATTTATAGACAACTGACATTCTGAAATTACATTTCAGGTTCCAGTATAGGCTGGGGACAGACC
>NW_010353767.1:0-994 GCF_000700745.2 Antrostomus carolinensis | reverse complement strand
CAAAGCCACCTTTTAACCCATTTAGAAATTATTTCTTCTGAAAGCAAAGAGAAACACATCGTTTAATGAAAATACAAAACAACTGGAGTTGTCAAGGCTTGAAAACAACATTCTCTTGGAGAACAATTAAGACACGTCCATCAAAACCTGCATATTCCAAAGCTGCTGTTGGCCCCGAGCTGTTGGTCTCAGATAACCTCCTATTAATATTATAATGTGAAAGCAATTTGCATGCATAAAGCAGGCATGAATATTTTTTGAACTGTTTTTTTTACATTCCCTGTTGTGTGGAAACCTCACCTCACCCATCTTTAATTGCTGGGATTATTTTCCTCATCATTTCACACAAGACAATTAAAAATTGGCACAAATTTAACCCCCAAAAAAACCCCCTCCTAAGCCCCAGGTTCACAACTCATGTTGGAGGCTGAGCTCATTGAGCTCTCTTAGTAGAGATTGTTAGAAATTTACATTAAAAATTAAATTTCCTATTGTTTGATAATTTCAGGGAGTTTATGGATGTCTTGGTGACTTCTGGACCAACGTCTGATCATACTCTTCTTCCTTAAAAATGAGAAAATAGGTTGGAAAAATAGAAATTCCTGGTTTTATATCATTTAACCTGCAGAACATCCAAGTACCCTGAACTGGAAACTCATTTACACCTCCCCGTCTACCTTGTAGGAAGAAAAGAGAACAAGGTTACCAATTAATTTCTAGAAATTCTGATGCCTTCTGCATAAAAACATCTTTGGAAATGGGAGTAGATACATAACCTTAAACATCTTCCACCTCTTCATAACGTGGGCAACGTGGAGAATCCTGCACTGCTTTGGGCTGGGCAAAATAAGCCCCAAAAAAGAAGAAAAAGCCACTTTGGAGCCCAGCTTGTCACTGTCCACCTTGGAATGGACACTCGTTTGGTGGGTGAAGGTAGGAATAACCTATCCTTCAGTGTTTTCTTGCCTAGGGAGGTGGTTGAGTCGCCATCCCT
>NW_010353766.1:0-991 GCF_000700745.2 Antrostomus carolinensis | reverse complement strand
TTTTTTTTTTTTTTTTTTTTTTCCTGTCAGGCTAAATATGCGTTTCTAGGTGATTTGGGAGTGCACAAATGATGATGGAATTATGGGTGCCTTAAATCAGTGACTGAATCAACTCAGTGGTTAGTAATTACTTCTAAGGTGCAGCCTGTGTATAGGTGAGAGGTAATAAGTCACTGCCCATTTCAGAAGTCACATGTGCTGTTTTGTAATGGCATTGCTCCCTTCTATCGGCTGTTTGTTGTACTTATGTGTTGTTTTATCCCATAGTAGGACTTCTGTGTCTTATTGTATGTCATACTGTACTTATCCTATGTTTTATCCCCAAAACTCTCAACGCAATTTTTGGTTGCAGTGTGTTGGAGAATTGTACTTTTCTCTAGTGATAAAAGAAAATCCAACAAGAATATTCAGTTAATGTTACGCAACAGTAGACACATCAGCTTCTTTGTACATATGAACCACAGTCATACTAAGGATATCACCACACAGCAGTTTAGTCCAAAGCCTGAACAGGAGCCTGACTAAATCATCAATTCTTCACTAACCACAAGCACAGGAAGAAATTTTCCCTTTCCTCCCCACTTTGCATCTACCAGTCAAACAAAAGAAACTTAAGAAAAGTATGAATAGATGAGCATAACATAAAGAGGGAAAAATATAAGCAAAGAATGACAAGAAGGCTTTTAGAAGGTGAATTAGCTGAAGAGAAAAAGAGTAAGAAAAGAGTCAAACTACTGCTCAATAGGAATGGAGAGCTATTACCAGATGACAGTAAGAAGGTAAGATCTTTCATTATCTGTTTGGTGACAGCCTTCACTGAAAAGATTTATTTTAATCAGGTGGATAGCTTAAAAAAAACAAGCTAGAGAACACAAAAATTACCCTACATCAGCTGAGTGACTGAAGGTCTTTCAAAACTGCAGGTAGCTACTCTTGAAAATCTGAAGGAGCTGCAGCTGAGTTAAGCTTCCAGAAGACTGTAAAAAGACAA
>NW_010353765.1:0-993 GCF_000700745.2 Antrostomus carolinensis | reverse complement strand
AAAAAAAAAAAAATATATATATATATACTTGCTTCTCAAAATCAGCTGTGTACAATGTGACAACCAAATACATTTGACATAGGTATTTTATTTTATTATTAAACTCAAGGCAATTTCAGGAACAGAAATCCCCACCAAGTTCAGAATTCTCTACTGTTTTCAGAATTCTGAAGCTCAAGACAGTGTTTCCCAGTATCTTTTTAATCTTAAATCAAGAATCTTTTGTGTATTTCTTAAACACATGTGAACAACATTACCCCCAACACCCACCTCAGGGTGGTCAGCCACAGAATGCCTAATGGAAAGATGTAGATCTTTCTTAACTCACATGTACAGCTAAATTGTACAGTCCCATTACAGAAAATTTTATTTTGCCTAAAATAGGAACAGGGTCAGAAAAGTCGATCTTACTTTTATAAGCAATGCACACTAGCACTGTTTCTTTTTTCAAGTCTTTATTTATTTGAATCCAAATAAACCTTCCTCAAAACCACTCATTTATCTGGCTGATTTGTAATTTATGATGTTGTTTTGTTAAATCACTTCAAACCACTCATTTACAGCTAACAGGCTTATAATCACCTCATCCTGCATAAGACAATATTTATCTTCACTTGGACTACATATGATAACTACGCTTATGGCTTGTTGGTAGCTGGTAGCACTGACACAAATATTCTCTGGTGCCAGCCAAGCACTGCATAAACCAGCCCAGATGGAAAAAAACCCAACACACACTACCTACAGACAGTATAGGCCTCCAAGTTCTCAATTAGGAAGTAAAATCAGGTTCTTAATATACACATAAATAGAACTATTGATCCCATGACTAGACGAAGAGTAGTGAACTTCTGGCTATTTAAACACTCTAATTAGAAAGGAAATGGTTTGAGAAGCAGAACCAAGTTTTTCCATTGTTTTCTAGGATACTTAACAACCAAGGTATGAAACACTGCCCTCCACAAGTCTATGGGGCCAGATGGGATCGACCCA
>NW_010353764.1:0-990 GCF_000700745.2 Antrostomus carolinensis | reverse complement strand
GTTTTTAAATAGTATGATTAGGAGAACAAATACCGAGCTAGCTTTTAATCAAAAAACCCAAAGGGATCCAAATTCCCAAGGTGTTTATCATCACCTCATCCAGGGAGTCACATGAGTGGCCCTGACATATATATTTTAAAGCGACGCTATGATTCAATACTGTGGAGTTTAATCCTGGCAGCCTGTTATTAACATCAGAACACCACAATATTTTGCATGTATAAAACATTAGTGGGTGTTTGCAAAACTAGCTGCAAGTATTTCCTCAGAACATTTCCAGTAAGTCTTTCTTGCCTAGAGGATCCTCCAAAAATCACTCTGCTTCCAAGAGATAATTGATAGCGTAGAAGTTGCAATGATAATAAGCAAAAATGTTGTATACGTATGGAAATGAAGGAGGAGAAATGAACCCAGAAACTGTTCAATGTCTTCATGTACACTTTGGTTGAGCTGGCAGGTTCCAAGATCATGGTGACAAGCAGAACTACTACCCAACTTGAGCTACACACCCAAATTTACTCATTTTTCTGGAGCTACATGGAGGAGATGAGCCGTGCTGCTGAGAGAGGATTTGAATAGTATGTGTCAGGTGCTGTTCAGATGGGCACAGCCCAACACATCAACCTCTGGCAGCTCAGGAGAAGCGTGGAGTAGCTGGCATTCGTCTCCAGCTCCTTTCAGCAGTGCCAACCCTGCCAGGCAATTTTTGCCATGACTCGTCCTGCTCGCAGGGCAGCATCCTCCCGTAGCTTTTGCCCTGTATTTGGCTGTCTAATAGGCACCTCCAGCTTCAGCTGCTCATCCTGTGCCATGTTTCTGATTCATTTCCCAAGAAGCTCCATGGCAGGAGCAGGGCTGTGGGAAGAGCCCTGTGGGAAGAGCTTCTCTCACCCTCCTGGCGTGAGCTCGCTTACCCAGAGCAGATCCAGAGGGAGCTTTTGATTTCACATCTACACATTTATTAGAATCACAGAATCATAGAATGGTTTG
>NW_010353763.1:0-992 GCF_000700745.2 Antrostomus carolinensis | reverse complement strand
TTTTTTTTTAGCTTTTGGCTTTAACAATTCAGCATGAAAAGCCGGATTTGGAAGAGCAGAAGACAAAACTGTTACAACAAGAAGAAGATAAGAAGATACAGTTAGCTAAGCTTGAGGAATCTCTTTTGGAGGTAAAATAAATTTACTTCTTTTATATCTGTTAGATCAGTCAGATAGTGTTCATATTGTTCCATATTTGAATTAAGATGTTTAAAGTGTTGGAATAATGAGCTTTCACAATTTTTGATTTGAGAAAATAAAAGCTTTCTTTGCCTGCGGTTATTGAGAGAGTAAAGTAGATAAAATATGTACATCTGTCATGAAACAGTAGTATTTCAATACATTAAGCATTGACAAAGTTAAATGTATGAATTGTTGGGCTAGGTATGGGCTGGTTTAGATTGATTAGAAATTTCACTAGTTTTAATGTATTAAAAAAGATAAAACTGTTAAAAATTATACTATTTCTTTTTCAATTTATGAGTTTTTAAAAAGCTACATTTTAAAGCTTGTGAATCACATCAAATGATACTTTCTCCAGTTGAGAAATGGTTCTGTGTTGTGAAAGGAAAAAAACCTGAAAGAAAAATTCCTAGTAGAAAATGGAAAAGTTTGTTGAGAGTCGTTTAAAACTTTAAACCTCCACAGTTGTTTCTTATTAGCAATGGACTGTAATATTCTTTATAGTTAACATTTTTCTTTCTCATATTTAAAATGAATGTTTTAAATTTTCAGTTTACCTTTTTATTTTAACAAAAGTAATTATGCTCAGAAACAGTTGTACACCTCTGTAAGCAAAGGTAGCTTCCAAGGAAGAGGACTGTTTTCTTTTTTGTTTGTGCCTATCACATCCTGGATTCATACCCGTAAAGTTTTCCTGTAGCAGGAAAGGGAGATGTCCTGAGCTCCTGCCTGTGAAGATTTTCCATAGCAGGAGAGAGTGAAATGTGACTTAGATTCACCGATTCTCTTGGTTGGAATAAGGTGTGCAC
>NW_010353762.1:0-994 GCF_000700745.2 Antrostomus carolinensis | reverse complement strand
GATTTGTGAAAATTACTTTGTTTTCTGATTTAGAGGAAAGCAGAGTCAGTCAGATCAAGGGTTGGTATGAACTGGCAGAGCAATGGGGTCTGTTTTAGTGACTTCTTTTACAGTAGCAGTAGTGGAAATTCTGCTTTCCTTGCATTCAGCTGCAAATGTGTTCACAAATTTTCTGAGCAACCTCTGATAGCTGAATTTAGGTAGGATTCCAGTGTATTTCCATATCTGTAGTGGGGATGAGGAACACACAAATGGACATGCAGGTGGAGGTGAGCTCAGTAGTCTCAGAGTGGCATCTACTTGAGGTCGTAGGGCACAGAGCCAAGAATGGAAACCTAAATGCTCCTTGTGGGGTTCATCACTACACGGCTTGCATTTAATGTTGTCTGAGTAGCTTATGTTTTCACCATGCTTCTGTTTTCCTGCCTGGGAGAGAAGGAATAGAGCCCCCATTGTTGTAAGCGGCAGCCACGAGATCCACGAGCAGAATGCAGAGCTGCGATGTTGCTGTGCCCAGCGGGAGCCTCGCATGACAAAGACCATGATCATGTTTGGGTCCCTTACAGTCTTTTCTTCTATAGGAATAGCGGGTTCACTAGGACTCCAAGCTAAGTACTCTTACTGTCTATCTTTTGGAAACCTCAGTGGTGTGATTTGAGTCCCTCAGTTTGGCAGAACACTCAAAAGGTTTTAAAAAACCCCAGTTCATGGAAAATAATGGCAGTTAAACACCTTCGTGAATTTTGGTGTGTGCTAAGTTGGTTCCTTCATTGCCGTGGTGGTCAGACCTCCTCAGCATTACACCTGTGAGCAGTGTCACACACATATCAGCATGCCTTCTTCCACAACCATGAAAAGCAGTGAAGACATCATACCTTACATGCTTGCTGCTCATTGCCTTAATACCTAGAACTGTTACGATCTGATTTAAGCTCCTCAGTTCTACTGGTTCTCTTGCATAAAGGTTGCATAGCAACATGAAGTCCTTAAAATG
>NW_010353761.1:0-992 GCF_000700745.2 Antrostomus carolinensis | reverse complement strand
TTATGAAATTCAAGCCATATTCTTTTATGTTACTAGTAGTATTCAGATAATTTAAATTGAGGAATTTTTAGACTAAGTGGCTGAAATTTCCCTTTTATCCTTCTACTGCTTAGAAAGGCTTGGGAGAAGGAGTCCGTTTTTGAATCATTACACTTCACTGCCATCAACATTAGAAAACCTAAAACTTTGTTCACTGAAATGTGTACATAAGTCAACTTAAACAGAAAGTCTTTATAGACATAATTCTTTCCCAAAGCAACCACATGTGCAAAACTAAAATCAGTGGGAAAGTTTAAGGCTACAACTTCACTAAAAGTGAATAGCCTTTTATAAAAATAAAAGAAAGGAATGTTTAGTTTAACATATGATCAGTATTATAGGAAATACATTTACTCTTTAAATTTAAACACAGGGTTTCACAGAAGCAACTGAGGTGTTGAGATCATCATTGCTCAGTGAACATTTGCAGCCTACATGTCTGTTTGGTCAAGAACTATTTAAGATCGTATGAGCTCAGCTATAAGAGTTAAAAAACTGTAATACTTCTGTCCCATGAAGTTACTCAGGAGATGTGAAAGTTACAAAGTCTTACAACTCAAATAATACCCTTGTTTGTTATACATTGATAATGTCCAGCAAATTGAATTTTGCTCGAGGAAGCTTTGTGTAAATACCTGCTAGGTGATGAACAATGCCACCTCACTTGTAGAAAATGGGAGTGTTTCTTTGGACCTATAATAAAATGGCATGTATACCTTAAACAAATTATACTACAGACATGGATTGGGAAATTTAACTTGTTCTGGCCTTTTTTAACATACAGAAATAATGTATGATTATTACTGTCAAATTTTTACATAAACGTCTAATGAGTTCATAAAGAGGTACATATAATAACATTTCTCTTTTCTCTATTTAATTCTGTTTTCTATAAAATTAGAGCAGAAAATGAGATCTGAACCTCTGCACTCCAGAAACATGTGTGTGTGTGT
>NW_010353760.1:0-992 GCF_000700745.2 Antrostomus carolinensis | reverse complement strand
CTCATGTTGAGCTTCTCATATTGAGTGCTTGGGCTGAGGTTTCCAGAAAACCAGTAAGTGCTGATGGATGGAACTGGATTTGGGGAGTTATGCAGGTCATCGGAGCTGCTCTCCCACCCCTGCTGAAGGTCCCTGTTTCAAGGCAAGGCAAGAACCGCAGCCTCCAGTTTTATTTTTCGATAAATCCATACTTACAGAAAAACCGCCCGACATTCTTCCTAAAACAAAAAGACAAAAGACACTTTCAGTCACTTTCAATCTACACCCACCAAAAACCACAGCTTTGTGCAAAGAGTTACAGCAGCCACGGGCTGGAAATCGGTCAGTCCCTGTCACATACCTGCCAGGCAGAGCCGACACCTCCAGCACCGCAGAACAAACCCTTGTCTGATACCTGCAGGAGAAATCGGGGGTCACCACCGTGAGCAGCCTGAACAGCTCCAGCCCAAACACCCTCCGGATGAAATCAGCTGCTGAGGGGTTGATGTTGGTGCAAGGCCATCCTTGACCTTCAAGCGCTGCTGGTGGCAAGTGGAGAGGGGACATGGGACTGTGGGGACCTGGTGCTGCTCTGCCCCAAGAGCTCTCAGCTCCCTCCAGCCTCTCGATGGGTTTTCACCAGGGTTTGGCTGACGAGGATGCACCATGTGGATCATGAACCAGATAAACACCCTCATCCTCCAAGAAGCACGGGTCAACGTGGAGCTCTGCATTTGATCTACCCAAAAACTGCCCGTGCCAGGTCTGCTGGGCTCACACGTCAGGAGGATTTGCTCCAGCCTCAGAACACTCCTTGTAAAGGAAAAAAAACTCCAGAGGGCAGCACAGTGAGGGGTTTCTGTCCCCAAAGCCACTCTGCAGCCAGGTCACCTCAGCAGCTTGGGCAGCACTGGTGGCAGGCAGGATCCTGTCAGCAAGGACCTTTCTGGGGGGGACACGGCAGCATGGGGGTTACACAGCCACCTCCCTGCCCTGGCTGGGTGGGGGGACAT
>NW_010353759.1:0-989 GCF_000700745.2 Antrostomus carolinensis | reverse complement strand
GAGTACACTATGCAATGATAATTCTATTAAAATAATAGTTCACAATTAGAATAATAAAGGCAAAAGATGTGCAACCAAATACTCCACACATGTACTCAAGTTTTCTTTTTATCCTATAGAAACCTTCTGTGGCTTTGTCCAGTTTGTCATATCACTCCAACCTTAAGCATCAACAGTAGAAGAAAAGAGTAGACATTAATGCCAGTTGACTGTAATTTGGAGAAGAAGAAAGCAAAGAAAGTACAAATGATAGGATCTTGCAACAAACCATAACGATGGACAAACATGTTTGGATCATATCACTGACACAGGTTTTAGATACACATTATTTTGCTTCAAGAGATAAAATGAAGGCAACTGGTAAAATAGCAGAGCTTGATTCAGGATAAATTACTGCAGCTAAGGCAGTAAAATAGATCCATTAGTGAATCTGTTTGCTTACTTTCTGCACTCAGTAAGCCTGGGCTTCGTTAATGTGATTATTTCCACTTTATCCTCCTGTTTCTGTCCTGTCTTTTCACAATTTAACTTCACATTTCCACTAAGTCTACTTTAATAAGAGCAGGCAAAGAAAACCTAGTTTCCTTTCTGTTAAACATAGATGAAATAGTTTTTAAAACCCACGTTTTCATTTACATTGTTTTACAAAGATACTTTGCAGAATTCTTTTGGATGAACCAAAGCTCCTAATTCTTTGGTTTGGATTCCTGATTGAAGAGGTGCATGTTTCCACACTGAGAAGGGCTGACTTTCTTTAAACAGGAGGGAGTTGGGCTCTACATTTATGAAGTTAGTTGATCTAACGTTATAGTTTCTTAAGAGCTGAAGAAGAAAGGTTTCAAAGCTTTCTTTGATCAAAGCTGCACAGAGTGACAGTGTTAGAAACAACAGGGGAAAGAATAAAATGAAGCAAAGCAATATCCCAAGACTTCTGCCTGACAAAAATAGAACAGAATATAGACCAACTTATTAAATACATTTAAAAAAAA
>NW_010353758.1:0-990 GCF_000700745.2 Antrostomus carolinensis | reverse complement strand
CATGGAATGTAGTTTCCTTTGATCCCCCCACCACCATGGTTGGGTGCACAGTGTCTCTGCCCACCTAGCCCACCCAGCTTCCCCCGCTGCATCCTTTCCTTCTGCACAGGCAAACCTCCTTCCCTCATTTCTAAAGCAATCCAGGTTCCTCTTGTTTCCCATATTCCTGGGCTGATTCCTCTCCCTGCAGTTGTTTCCTAACAATTCCCTTGCCAGATTTCTTTCTTTGCCTTTCTTTTCCTGGAGATCTTTTCCTATCCTCATCCTGTGCAAGCTAAACATCAGGAAGTCACCTGCAGTCATCTCCCAAGGGGACAGCTACTACAGCACATCCATGAATGCCCAGGAGGACCTGAGGAGGTGGATGGTTGGGCAGAGGGAAGGTACCCATCTGGCATCACTGTTTACTTGGAAATAAAGAATGGGTTTGAAATCCTTCAAACAAGAGTTTATCTGACACCATGATGGAGCTGACAGCCATCCATTGCCTCAAACCTGCTCATCTGTGTCCCTGATGTTAATAAAGCATATGGTCCCTATCCATCTTTCTAACAGCCTAGGTCCAAGCTGACTGCCTCAACGAATCCTTTTAGGTCCTGAGCAGCCTCCGTGAGCTCTCATTTGCAAGCTGAAGGAGTAGTACATGAGTCAGGTTCATCTTCTTCCTCCCACACTTGCTACAGTGCTGTCTCTGCTCTGGGATGGTCACAGGCTGATCTTCTCCCTCTGGGATGATACAGCTGCCAGTTCTCTGTTGGGACACATCTCGGTTCCTGATTGTCTGCAAGAAGGAAGTATGGCTTTTCTCCTTCAGATGACAACAGTGAGACAAGGTATCAACCCAGGATGTGCCCCAGATGGTGCTTTGGTCCTGAGAGGGGACTTCTAGGTTTACCTGCAGAGGCTATGCTTTGACAGAGGTATTTGCTAGCAGGATTTGGGTAAAGAGCTGTCATCAAGCCTTCAGTTTCCAATGCAGGACATTGAGTG
>NW_010353757.1:0-972 GCF_000700745.2 Antrostomus carolinensis | reverse complement strand
TTTTTTTTTTTTTAATTGCCATTATGGCTATTGTTCCAGTGATTTCCTCAACAGCCGTCAAGTACAAATTTATATACAATAATTCAAAACTGGACCATTTCCATAATGGAGCAGGTCCCCCAAACTGGCAGAGAAACTGCCTGGGTGGTTCAGCAAAAACAAGCCTCAGCAGAAAGGAGGTAGAAGCCCTTGTGTGTTCCTATCAAAGGTGTCAAGATGTAAAGTGCAGAAATGCTGATGATTAAAAATGACACGTCCTCTTTCTACTGCCGCTACAGCCTGATTATGAATATCGACGTATTTTTCTACAACTAAACCCAATATAATGGAATCTTATTCTGACTGGAAAATGAAACAGAAAAGGCTTGTGACCAAAACTGGGTTTGGTATTTATTACACATGTTGAAAATGTATTCTGCTGTTCTGTATGAAACATTCATAACAGTATGAAGTAAAACTTCAGAACCATGAAACAGTAATTTTCATGACACAAAGGTCCTCGAATGACTCCATCATCCATTCCCTGAATTAAAAAAAAGCAATGCCGACGATTCGGTTTTCCACAACACAACGTATTAAGACAGTAACAAGAAGTGCCTGGACAAACCGTGTCACCATTTTGTGTGAGCTCTCCTGATTCCTCACAGTTGCAGGAGGCCCAGGCCTACGATCTGCTGCAGAGGAAGATGTTCTGAAACAATTTTTGTAAATAAAGCCCTTCTTAAGCAACCTGCTAAACCAACAAAGTTAAACACGCTCTCTCCAGGGTACTGCTTGCTCCAAGGAGGAGGCGGCTACGGCAGAGTGTGACACCAGAGGTGCCAGACGTTTTGCTTCGCAGGTGAAAGCCAGTGTTCATGGAAAGAATGGAAAGGAAAGCACGTGGTAGGAGCCGCAAGGTGATGAGTGAATGAGAAACCTGGGTGAGATCAGGAATCCAGCTCTGTCATTTCACTCCCCACAAAGTATTTT
>NW_010353756.1:0-979 GCF_000700745.2 Antrostomus carolinensis | reverse complement strand
CTGAAATAAAAATTATTTTATTATTACTTAAATAAAATTTAATTACTTTATTATTTAAATAAAAATATTTTATTACTTAAATAAAAATTTATCATTTTATTACCTAAATAAAATTCTGTTATTCTATTATTTAAATACAATTTAAATACTTTATTACTTAAATATTACTTTATTATTTAAATACCATTCTATTGTTTTATTATTTAAACATCATTTTATTATTTTATTACTTAAATAAAATTTTATTCTTAAAATGAAACAATTTAAAAATAAAAAATTAAAGAAAAACCTCTTTTCAAAATCCTCAATACTTGCACCCAGCCTTTTTTAATGCTGGTTTCTGTCTCAAAGCTGGGAAAAAAATTGCTGAAATAAGGCTAAAATCCGAGTTTTAAGGACAAAAAAATGAGTTTTGAGGCCAAAAACCCGAGTTTTAAGGAAAAAACCCTGAGTTTTAAGGGAAAAAACCTGAGTTTTGAGGCCAAAAACCTGAGTTTTGAGGCAAAAAACCTGAATTTTAAGGCCAAAAACCTGAATTTCAAGGCAAAACACCAAGTTTTAAGGCCAAACACTGAATTTTAAGGCCAAACACCAAGTTTTAAGGCCAAGCAAAGTTACCTTGAGGTTTCCTCTTCTTCCGCAGACAGGAGGTCACGTATCTCTCCAGCTCCCGCAAGGTGGATGGTTTCAAGGTCTCGAAGTCGATCTCGATCTCGTCGGGGTTGGAGTTCTTCAGGGAAGGTTCTCGCGACTGGATGATGTGGACGACGCGACCCAGTTTCTCCCCGGGGAGTTTGTTAATGTCCAGGCTCAGCTGCCTCTTCTCCTCGTAGGACATGGGTTTGCATTTCTCCTCCTCCTCCGACTCGTAGGCTGGAGGGGGTTTGCTGTTCTTCACCGGCACCGCCTCCTTCTTACCACTTGGGAATAATTAGGACACGTTATTAGAGATCAGAGATTAACGTCGAAAAGCAACCGC
>NW_010353755.1:0-990 GCF_000700745.2 Antrostomus carolinensis | reverse complement strand
AAAAAAAAAAAAAAAAAAAAAAAGACATTCTGAGTGTCTTGATTTCTCCATATCTTGCCTTAAATTCAATGCTTCCTTAGAATTTTAACTAAAATAAAAAAGGAGAAATTTTCATGTGCTGAGTGAAGTGAGAAGAGTTTCCTTTCCTTGGTGCAGACATTGCTTGACACCTGTCAAGCCACTAGCCATTTACTGGTGCAAGCACTACCACTCCCTGGGGCACCTCCTCCTGAGTGCATCCGGTGTGGGGCCAAGCAGGATAAGTGATCTACTGGGACACAGGGATCCTGGCTTTATCAAACCAATACTGCAGTGGCTTGCAGCACTAACCTGACCAGGTCATCGCATCTTTTTGTGACTATTTTACTGTTCTTCATAGAACAGGGAGAGTGATCCTGATCTTCTTTCTATGGATGAAGAACACTGCAAAGCTCTAGGTGTAAACACTATGGTTATTGCAGTGCCTCATCATAGAAGAGAAACTAACAAATGTACTGAAACAGTGCGGTTTGACACCATTTCCAAGTGACTAGATATTTAACAAAAAAAAAAAGTATCAGTGACCTAACATAGACACTTTGGATAAAGACTTCTGCGCTAACTTTCAAGACCTGACAAAGCACGAAGACATCCCATTGGTGGCAAATGTTAGTGCAGACCCCTTATTTTTGCTGAAAGGTTTCTTAAATCTGTGATACCCAGTTCATTTTGCAGCTCTGTGACTTTTTTTCTGGATCTGTAGGCACATAAATTTTTTTCTGCGACAACTGCTAACTCCACAGCTGGTGTGAACAGGCACGCGTCAGTGAAGAGCTAGACCCTGGTACTTTCCCAGCCTACAGCTTATCTTTTCTCTGCCAGTCTCTGGAAAAATGCAGACAGACAAGAATGTTGTCAGAGACACTATAGGTGCTGGAATGTACACTCACCATGTTTTGCTTGCAATCCCTCCTTCACTCCTGCTTTCAGGCAGGGTATTACAGGGGAAGG
>NW_010353753.1:0-988 GCF_000700745.2 Antrostomus carolinensis | reverse complement strand
CCATACCTTCTAAGCTTTGCTACAAGGATGTAGCAAACACTATTCTGTAAACATACAAATGATGTACTATCATTTAATCTAATTGAGAACATGGCCTATGTCTATTTGCATTATAGCAAGTCATTGCGTTCCAAGGGATAAAGGAGAATATAACAATAGGGTTGTATGTAAACACTTGATCATTAAATATTGTCAGTGGGATTAAGCAACAAAACCTTTCATTACATGCTAATCCAGATTCTTGTAAATACAATTACAGGAAATACAGCAAGATGTTTAACATCATGAAGCAGCTGCAGCTGCTTCTGAATTAACATTGTAAATAGTTGCTTATCCTCAGACTAATATTTCATCCTCTTCTACATGAAGTCATGTGCCAGTCATCTACACTATTCCAAAAAGTTGCCAATCCCATAGATTTTCAGATGCTGCACCACACCATGACAGAAACTCAAACAGGGGAAGGAATGGAAAAAAAACATGTTAAAAGTCTGTTTTTCTGTGATGGTCAGTTCAGAACTTTCAGGACTCAAGACAGAAAAACTCATATGATTTCTGTCACCCCATATCACGTATTTCCTAAGGAAGTAAGGAAACAGCCAGTCAGAATGGAGTAGTACATAGTTAGAAAAATCCTCTCCAGATTCAACAGAAAAATGTTATAATTTATGAAAAAAAATACAGGAAGCATTTAAATTTTACTTTTAAGTTTATTTACCAGCTACTGGTATTGAATTAGGACCTTGAATGAAAACCAATCTTTAAGACTCATACTAGTTCCTAAAAGGGAATGTCAAATTTTTGGTCCAAAATAGAATTTGTTATTTTTCTTTTCTTTTGGTCTCAGACAAGAGTCTTCTCTCCCTTTGTGAGTCTGCTGTAATTTTAAAAATATTTCCCTACCAAAGACTTTGAGAATATTTGTAATATTTTTGAAGTCCATATATATATTTGAAATCATAGAATTACAGAATAGTTTGGTTGGAAA
>NW_010353752.1:0-990 GCF_000700745.2 Antrostomus carolinensis | reverse complement strand
GAGTCCACACATGATGGAGAGGGAGGAGGACCAAAGACCATGGCACTTGGGAGGTGGAACACGAGGGAGGTGTTTTATCTCAGCCTCACCTCCTCCAGCAAGGAGAAGGCGTGGTTCTCGGTGTGACACCTCTCACTGCTGCCCGAGCTCCCGTGCCCGCGCAGTTTGGCTCCTGGCAGGGGCGTCTGCAAAGCGTGTGTTTGCTTTGCCAGGTTCAAACACCTCCTGCTGGCCTGACCCCCGCTGCAGGACCACCCAGCACCTTCCCCACCCAACCATCACCCGCTGCTACTCACCAACGACGACAGGCAGCACCCGCATGGCCTTCCGCTCGCGGCCGTTGATCTTGGCCCGTTTCTGACTGTGCGCTGGGTGTGGGTACTTGAGGTGTGGGTAGGAGACAGTCTGGACCCCATTGTTCATCACATAGTCCTCGGGGTGCTCAGAGTGGGCGTAGGGGTTGCACTCCTCCGGCTCCAGCCCGGTCTGCTCTCTCTCAATAAAGGTTGAGGGGTGATAGAGCTTCCTGTTGGCCCCGTAGATGCCACCCCTTAGCTTGGCCTTCCTGGCTTCCTCCCAACGCTTGAGTCCTTGGAACATGGCGCAGTAGAGCACCAGCATGACGGGGCAAGGGATGAAGAAGGAGCAGATGGAGGAGTACACGATGTAGTTGTCATCCTCCAGCTGGCACAAGCTGGGGTCCCGGTTTGGGACGTTGTTGAGGCCAAATATGACTGGGGACGCTACAGCAAAGGCGAATATCCAGGTGGTGGATATAAGGATCAGCTGCCGCAGGTCGATTTGTCGCCGGTTGTAGTTCAATGGGATTGAAACAGCGATAAACCTGCCAATACAGGTGAGTCAGTCCCAGCATGGTGGTGTCACCACTGGTGGCATGAGCGGGTGGTCCCAAAGCTGCTTGTCACTGTCCTTCCCCCCATTAATGTACTTATATAGCCAAGGGCCGGGCTACAGCTGGTCTCCCCCCTC
>NW_010353751.1:0-989 GCF_000700745.2 Antrostomus carolinensis | reverse complement strand
TGTGTGTGTGTGTCCAGCGTGCTGTGCCAGGCTAGGTGTGCCTGTCTGTCACCCAGCCTCGGCAGGGCAAGTCTGTTGTTGGCAGTGGCTAACTTCACTTCTCGTGGTTATGTGAGTGTATCTGCAAGTAATGAGCAGATGGACTGGCAGATAACGTGGGGCAGGGCAGAACATTTCCAGTTGTCCCACTTTGCCCCCCCTTCCCTGCTCCATGTAACCAGTCCCTCTGGAAAGCCTGATTCAAAGGATTGAATTAGGAGTGTGCTTACAGATCTCAGGTACCAACAATCCATAATTCATTGAGGTAAGGAACAAGGTGAGCTGAGAAGGGGCTCAGCACTGCGAAGAAGCAGGCAGCTGGGCCATAATTGGCTCTCAGATGCCAAGGAACACTGTTGTCTTTTGCAAAAGCTATTTGCAAGCTCTGCCAGGTGACACACTGTGAATCCAAGCTCCAGTTCCCCAGCAAATCACAAGATGCTCCCCAAGGTGTTTGCCACTTCCCCTCCCAGAGTTCCAGACTCACCGTACCTGATGGTACTTCTTTAAGATGTTGTGCATCTCTGCTACATCCTCGCTCGACACTGCCTTAATGACAAACCTCCTGTCGTAGGTGGTGAGGAACCGGGCCCCGCACCGGCCCTGGCTGTCACTGTTCACTGGGGCACTTCGTGTCACCGAGTTCTGAGGGAACCAGAACAAAAAAACAAAGTGGGGAGGAGATGCAGAAGCTGCCAACTCCCTGGAGAAGGAGGAAGAGCAGTCTTGGAAAGCAGATGAGATGTGGGTGACCAGGGCCAGCTCCACAACTTGGCTGTGGAACAAGAGGCATCCTAGGGACTTTGTGCTCCACCTTCATCGCTGTGACAGCGTCAGCTTCAGAGCACACTGGCAAACACACTCCAGTCCATTAATAAGCAACATCCTCGAGTGATCAGCACTGAGGTTAACCCAATTGTTTAGAAGTCTGGACATGGAGTTTAGAGCTT
>NW_010353750.1:0-990 GCF_000700745.2 Antrostomus carolinensis | reverse complement strand
AAATAAGTTGCAAAAGATATTATTAATAAAAGGGAGTAATTTTGTTAAGGGAAAACTTGCTCTTTCATCAGTTGCCTCAGTGCTTTTCTCAGCCTAAATCTGCTCATGTTTTTCAATTCACCCAGGGAATAAGACATATCTTAGACTTGATTATGCTAAAACTATTCTACTCATAGATCCCTATCATTGCAGAGAAGAATGAATAAAGAATTAAACAGAAGACTTCTGGAATCATAGCACTAATTTTCAGAAAAAAATAATTAATATCTGTCTTCCTATTTAAATTATCCTAATTTTTCTAAGAGGCAAACAAAAAGGTTATGGTATTGTTAAATAGCAGTCTTCTTACAAACTTTGAACAAAGTATTAAATTGCCGTGATTCTTAAAAAAAGAAAGAAAACTTGAGAGAAACATTCAATAATAGAGAAGCCCTACTGGTTTACTATGATATTTTTGAAGGCATTCCAGTGAAAATAATTGCAAATTCCATTACAACTCAAACATTTTAATTTCTGATTGAACCTGGCTTTGCCTTTTGTTCATGTGTAGCAATTGTTGCTACATTGTCTAGACTTAATTTACATTTTAATTGAGTTTTAAAACTTCTTAAGAGATGATAATATATCAAGAGATTATGCAACCATTTCAGTAATGGAGAGAAAAACACTTTTTATAATTTGTTTTAATATGGGAGACTCAGCCATAAGGAAAAATATGTTGCCAATAGAACAGAAGTTAAACTTTGATAGTATTTTGATGTGAAACAGACTATACTGGAAGAATCATGGGAACCAGATGGCAAAAGTGATATTTTCCGTAACTGCCGGCATTAGAAATTCAAGCACTATTACCAGCTATATGGCTACAGGACATACTTATTTCAAAGTCAGCTGAATTGTAAATGGAAAGGCAGTTTGAGTATTTAAATTTCCTTTTAAAATTAAAATTCCACTTACATTATTACAGAATCACAGAATAGTAGGGGTTGG
>NW_010353749.1:0-989 GCF_000700745.2 Antrostomus carolinensis | reverse complement strand
AAGAAGGATGTGCAGCTTCTTTGTTTCTCTTCTATTTTTACTGAATTATCGCTCACGTTCTCTGTTGAGCACCCAGAGAAAAGGTCTTGTGGGACACAGGTGTCAGGAGGGGAGGTGGACAGAGCTTTGTCATTTTTAATCACCCTGAATTGAAATGAAAATCCTTTTTCTTGTGGTGGTAACTGTCAAGTTGGGTGCAGAGAAGCTTTCTACTTGTGGTGCTCTGTGAGTGGTGCAGACAGAGAGGTGGCACTTGGGAAGTTGGGTGGCTCTTCGCTGCTGGGGTGCAGGCTCTGAATTGGGTAAGGTGGGGCAGAAGGTGGAGAAAAAGGGTCAAAGACACCTGGAGAGTCCAGAGGTGATGCCCTGCATGACAGAGTGAGGATGTGGGGCCATGGGTAGGCTGAGTTACCCACCGGGGACAACAAACTCAATCAAAACAGAGTTGATGTGGTGTCAAGAGAGGAGGCTGAGGAGATGCAGGATGGACATGCATGGGAGGGAAGGTGCTTGCCCATCAAGCACTCATCAGTGAGGACTGGGTCAATGTCACCTGAATGAGTCAGGTCACTGTCCCTCTAACAAAAACACTTTCTGCCCCACGAAGCAGGTGCTGTTGTGACCACCCAGGACATCTGCAGCTCCCCTGGTGATGGTGAGTACAGGAGTGGGTCAATAAAGGAGATGTGTGCAAGGGGTGGAGATATGAGAAAAAACAGGGGACTTGTTCCCTGGGTACAAACACCTGGAGGAGAGATTCTTCTGTCTCTCAGCCAGGGCGTTTTGCATCCAAACCATCACAAACACTGCCCTGTAGCATCCCTGCATCACCACCTTCCCTCCAGGTGACCTCCCTGCTCCTAGGCTGAACCTTGACTTGACTTCTGCTCAGCCTGGTGACACTCTTCTGGCCTGGTGCTTCATCTTAATGGGGTCACCAGCGAACCGAATTGTCTTTTGCAAGGATGGGGAGGAGGAGTACAGCCTCA
>NW_010353748.1:0-989 GCF_000700745.2 Antrostomus carolinensis | reverse complement strand
ATTTTAACAGCAAAAAGTTAAGCTGAGTATGATATGGAAATAAGCAAGAAAAACTGAATTGCATCCCAACAAAGTGTTGGAAATTACTTGAGGAAATAGAAACTTAATTTTTAGTTTGATTTGTGCTGATTATCAGTTATATAAAATATAGTCAGTATATTAATGTTTTAAAAGAAGTCCAGAAAAGTTTTAAAGTTGTTTTAAGCTGTTAAGCAGAAAGCTGCAGCAGTTTTACCCTCTGATACTATTTTAGAATAATTATTTTAGAAGGCAAAGTGCTGCTTTCTACCTACAGTTTTTGGTTTGAGAATTTAAAATGGGAGCAAATTAGTAGGAAGCAATGTTTTTAATGAAAATACATTGTTTAAGTGGTAGGAACTTGATAGGTTTTGTAGTAGTAAAGGATGAAAATTTAGTGATTATATGTTAAATTTGGCAAGGAGCTTTCATTAGCTACCTTCATACTCCTTACAGGTCATGTATATTAAATTTTACAGAGCTCCAGAAGTATATATTTGTTACTAACGTTGTAGTCTTCCAGTTTGGGCAGCATTTTTAGAAATACATGGGCTATTTTGCTTTGCCATTTTCTAATGTTGTTAAATGTGTAATATTTTAACTGCCAGACTTCAGCAGAAGTTTATAACCTTTGAACAAAATACTGCATTAACCATTTTAGCATAAGCTCTGGCTTTGTTGTGGTACTAATGTAAAGAAATTGTAGGGCCAAAAAACCTTAATACCCATATATGTGAAATGGCTAAGAATATATGGAAGGTTTGAACCCCAGATTTCTGTGACCACCTTCAACAACATTTAATTTGAAAGTAAAATAGTGTTTTATATGGGGGGGGAAATTCAAAATGTTCATAATATATGTAAGAACTTAAAACTGAAGAGAATAAAGAGAAAATTGTTTGCATATCTGTTGAAATTCTTATTGCAACAACTTTTTGCCAGTACACTGCACTCTGCCCTCCAAAAAAAAA
>NW_010353747.1:0-968 GCF_000700745.2 Antrostomus carolinensis | reverse complement strand
GTCATGCCATCAGCAGGCAAGGGTGAGCCTGTAGATGCAGAATATTTCAACCTAAGTTTAGTGCTACAGAAAACAATGAAGTAATACTTGAAATCCCTGGAAATGTGCTGCTATGAAACCAAGGTGAGTGAGGCAAAATATACATACTCCCCAGATCTATTAACAGAATTGTTTCACAGAGCTGTAAAATAAAAGAAACCTCAGTTTCAAATATTTTATCCTTGGGTTTCAAATTTTCACTTTTTTTCCTGTGTGAATAAACTGCCATCTAAAATCAGACTGCTCTAAATTTGTGACTCCTCACCAGCTACAGAGTAAGGGGTTCACCTCATACTACTTCCCTGTGAATTATTTCACAGAATTATTTAAAGATTTAACACATTTCCTGGAAAAATTGCTTACCTTGGCAGGTATGGTAGGGAGCAGTGCACAGCCAGGGGGCATTTTGATATTATTCTATGTATTCTTTGGTTTCTTTTAGCAGCTCTGCCTCATTGCATGCTGATGTGCAAGGAAACATCTAGCTTTTCAGGAAGAAACCTTCTTTCTTGAATAACACACAAGGATTCCAAACTCCTATGGCTTTTATTGATTCCTCCAGATTCAGCATATTTCTTTATGTTTGATCTAAACATCACCATTCACTTACAAGGCAGCATATTGGGACAGGGGAAAATATGGAAGCTCAATAAACCTACTGAAATTCATTTGTTACAGCAACTCCCTTCAAGCAGCTTGATTTTAATTCCCTCAATATTTTTGCCATTAGTTAGAGCACAATCACATTTTTTGGCATTAAGTGCTAAATACTGGCATTTAGACTCTGACAGATAGGTGTATGTGAAAAAAAGGTCATTGGTCATTGAAAAGATATTTTAATATCAATAAAGAACTGAAGGTCTAGACAGTGTTGTGATTATTATTCAAAGATGCCATTTTTTTATTGACATGATTTAATTTTTTTTTTT
>NW_010353746.1:0-983 GCF_000700745.2 Antrostomus carolinensis | reverse complement strand
TGGGGATAAAAATGGCAATGCTGCAAACATGTAGATTTAATTGGAAATTTAGAATACAGGAAGCCACTTTGTTAATGACCCCATAACATTATCTGAAGGTGTCCATAGGTGCCATGCACATGTGGATGTTGAGGGATGAGCAACTTCTGAGTCTTCATTTGGCCTTTCTTGAAGCTTCCACCAAAGTCTCTTCTCCAAACGCGTTTGTTCATCCCCGCGTTCAGAGCCTGTGACCTGCTGATTTGTTTATTTTTGTTGTTGATTTGCCCATCTGCTAATGTTTGTTTTGTCATTTGTTTACTTCAAGTTAATGTTTCTTTGATTTTATTGTGGAGCACTATGAGGTCCTAAATGATACGGGTATGTATAAAAATAAATGATGGTTATTTATCATTATCATTATCATTATTGCGCTTGGCCAGGCCTTCAGCTCACTAAAGATACTGCTGTTTTCAGGGGCCTCTGAGGTTTTACTTTTAATCTTGGGGACATTTCTAATTTCTAGGATATATCCCTAATAATGAGCTGCCTAAGAAAACGGTGATTTTCATTTTCGTGAGCGCATGATGAAACACATTAATGATGACAGGTAGAAACAACTCAACCCCCTAAATCCCACTTTCCAGTTCCACTTTAACTATTTGTAGTTAATAAATAAATAATAATAAAATGAAATCGAGCATATATATATGAAATCTGTGAAAGATTTTGTAGAAATTCAAGCTGTCCCCAGCTAAAGTGGGAAATAACAGCGTGGGTTAAAAGGAGGGAATGCAGTAAGGAAAGAACCTGCCTAGCACAGGGAAATGGAAGAAGGTTAACCAAGTTAATCTTCCTCTATTTCCTCCACTCCTTGCTCAAGGCCTCCAGGCTGAACCGTCATTAGGAACCATATAATTGACTCATCCACAGGATTTCCTTTTTGTGTTCTGAATTATGGCAGATTTTCCACATTCTTCTTTCTTTGTTTCTTTCTTTTTTTT
>NW_010353745.1:0-963 GCF_000700745.2 Antrostomus carolinensis | reverse complement strand
AAAAAAAATATTTTCAGCTCTCGTCTACTGGGTGCTGTGACTAATACACTGAACCTGGCCAAGGTGACCTCTGTATAAAGTTCTTGAGACAAGTAGCAGAAAAGGCAAAAGTTGGTGATAGAAGACAGTTGAGGAGGAAACGTCTGCCAGATTATTCTGGTTGTGTTTATTTGGCAATGGTGGAAGAAAAACACTAGAAGGAAGCTGCTGAACAGGCAGTGGCAACACAGGAAGGCTGGGAGGTGAGTTAGGACTAAAACCACAATAACTGGCTTGTCCAGCAGTGGCAATTAAAGCTGAGCTGAATTAGGGGCAGCTTTCACTGTCTGTCTTTAAGCTAAGTGAAACCTCCCTGCTTGTCTGTCTAGCAATGCTTCAAGAAGCGACAGCCAGCTTCTCTTTCCCCCGTAAAAGAATATAAGCCATTTACTCTTACCGTTTGTCCAGATACAGCGGTTGTTTTCTTGCTTCCTTTTAGCCTTCCTCGGGGTTTCTTCACTGGCAGTGGTCCCACAGCCTCTTCCTGGATAAAAGGAGATCATCATTTAAGCAGGATGATCCCTGAAACAATTTACAGCTTCTCATCCAAATGTGCTTTAAACTGTCTTACACCAATAATAGCACCCAGACCACTAAATACCTCATTGTCTCTCCTTTTCCAGCTGTGAAGCGCATTAGAAGATGGCCAGCAATACCCCTACGCCTTTGTCTTTTGGGCTGGGGAAATGGATAAGTTCCCAGGACTCTGACCATAGTGCCCAGAATGGGGAGAGAAAAGGTCTTGGCATTCTCCACTCTATCTAACTAGTGGTGCAGAAACAAAGGGTGATGACACCTGAACGTCTCCAGACTGGAACAGAGATCTGGCTAGCTCCTCTCGTGCCATTTCCTGGCCTGAACAGTCATGGCCTAGCACATTAGAGGCACCTCTGAAGCCAGTGGCTGCAATGCCCCAGGGTGCAC
>NW_010353744.1:0-988 GCF_000700745.2 Antrostomus carolinensis | reverse complement strand
ATCTATTCTATGATTCTATGATTCTATTTTCCTAAACTGAAAAAGTACTAAGGTTATTAGTAAAGACACTAATAATGTAAGAAGCTTATTAACTAATTAGGAAAACACACAATCCTCAAATGACCTTAATTTCAGTGCATATTTGAAGTCAGCATATGTTTGAGCAAATAAATACTTCTCTTTTTTAATTATTTCATAACAAATAATCTATTACTCAACTCCTTGCTATAATTTAAATAAAATATCTTCATGTATATTCCATGTGTTCACTTTGTTATATCTTTAACATAGAAAGATAAAATGAAAGAGACACACCAGAAAAATTAAGGTGAAAAATCTGACACACAGAAGCTGAAGGTATTAAAGTCTTTAAGAAATATTTTTCAGACACAGCTTCTAAGTAATGACTCCACAGTTGAACTTTCCTCATTATGTAACTATTCTCTATAAAAATTGAATTAAATCAACTAAATTATTTTGCAGTCTGTCTTAATATGATCTCTGTTTTTTTTTATTAAAAAGCATTTAATAAAACTAACCTTAAATATACAATAGTATATTAAAGAGTAATATCACCAATGATCAAATTATTCTTCCACACATCATTAGCTATAATCAATATTATAAAACAAAGGCATGAAAATTACTTTCTTGTTTACATAACAGTAGTGCAATGCTATTCCTCTTTAGATAAACATGACAATGAATTAACAAATTTAAGTGTGTACAAAACAAAGATCAGTTTCTGGTCACTTTAATAAAATAAATTCCAACTATTAAAGACACTATATTATATTTAACATGGATGACAGAAAAAAAAAAAAAAGATAACTATTGCTTAATAACATTTTCAAAGTTATATAAACCTCAATAATTTGTGTAACTTCCCTTTAAAAACTTAACTGAAAAGCCATTACCCCTACCCTTCTATTCTCCTGTGTTTTAAAGTGTTTGTTAGTGTGTTGGGTTTGGGGGGGCCCAGGAAGGG
>NW_010353743.1:0-969 GCF_000700745.2 Antrostomus carolinensis | reverse complement strand
CTGTTGCTTTTGTTATGCAGAACTTACTGCTTGAGACCTATATTAACTCTCAGTCTCTCACACCCTGGTGTGCTGGTGATGGTTGCTCACCCTTTGCATGTTTCATCCTGGATTAATTTTCTGCCTGAGGCTGTCAGTCTTGCTGTTTGCTTCCCCAGCCAAACACAACGACAGATTGTTTAAATCAGGGCTGTCAGGTTTCTTGATAACCAGGAGGCAGATTATTTACTGTAGTGGCAAATGAACTTCATAATGTTATGATGGTGGAAAGTTGTCAAGGGATATGAATGCCCAGAACCAGCCCAGGAGCCTCCAAGGAGACGGTTTTGGTTTAAATTAAGACAAAACACTGTCTTCCATGGATTTTGGGAAGGAAATCACATTGTTGTAATGGGAACATTAGTCTGAGCCTTACTCTTGACTTTATATATCCTAAGTGGAGGTTCTGAGCTGTAATTGCTCAGGATATAATTTAACGCATTAAGTAATCCCCTTATAAGTGAATGTAGCCTTTTGGGGTCTGCCATCTCATCCTTAAGTCTCAGGTTTGCCCTGAGAAGGGTAGGTGGCAGCAGGGTGTCTTGCAGAGCTTGAGGAGAGGTAGGATGGAGCTACCACCAGAAGGATGTGGGGTTATGCTGGGAACTGTAAAAAAAGTCTCAGGCTTTTCTGCCCCCAGCCCCTGTTCTCCCAGCAAGCCAGACCTGAGAGCATTTTGTTGTGAAGGGCCAGGCAGGAAGGTGGGATGGTTGATCCATTTTGCCTTCCCATGGTTGAGTGGGGATTGCACTCAGGTCACTTTCCACCTGGGTTTGCTCCTTGGAGAAGCTTCCCATGACAGGCTGCAAAGCTGCACTGTTCTGTTTCTTTGCCTTGCCTACAACCCCTGCAAGGAGCTGCTGGTACCTGTCCCTTCACCCATCCCTCTACCTTGTTCCTTCAAAGAATCATAGAATGGTTTGGGTTGGA
>NW_010353742.1:0-988 GCF_000700745.2 Antrostomus carolinensis | reverse complement strand
ATGAACATAAATGGGGTTTCCATGAACACGGTCACGTCCCATCTTCCTTCATCTCTCTCTGCTTTTCTTTGGTCCCTGCCCAACCACCTCCAGTTTCCCCAGTATCTCTGATGCTCCCCTTCCTGGTGGTGCTGAGCAACTTGAATTAATAATTAGTGAACTCACAGAGGACAGAGGGAGCCGATATCAACAGGGCTCTGTTGCTTGAGTGTCCTACCAGGGGTTCATCATGTCAACATGAGAGGACCCAGGTTCCTCAAAGCCTCTCGGAGAACCGAGGAGGTTAATTTCCTCTAATGACACTTAATGATGATTTTTTTTCAGAAGGAAACCACTAAATCCTGTTTGCTAATCCCATTGGTGTTTGGGGATTGTAATTAGTGCCTTAAAGAGGCAACTTCTTCTTTTTCCCCCCCCTTTTTTTCTCTCCAGCAGAGGTGTGCTGAAGTTCTAGCTGTCTATCAGCCTGGTTGAGGTGGCTCACGCTTTGCCTGGCGTGGAGAAAAAGTGGCTTTTTGGGGCTGTTATCAGTTAATTCTTATTTTCTGGCCATGAGATGTGGATGTATTGTAGGGTTGGGGGTTTTTTTTTTTAGTGTTGTAACTTCTGTGGTGTCCAAGTCCTCTGTGCTCTTTGCAGGAAGGAGGTTTTTCTCCTGACCTCAAACATGAAATGGAGCTGAAAAGTTATATCAGGCCTTCTTGGATCAAGTCCTTCTGGTTTTAGTTGTGCTGGTGGCTCTTGGCTTGCTTTCAGATCGTGGCTTTCTGTTCCCTGTATTGTGTCCCAGCATGGAAAGAGCTGCTAGACCTGGAGAACTGGTAGTCTGGGGACACTGCTGGGACCCCGAGTGCTGGGTGGGATCTCCTGGGGCAGTTTTGGGTCTAGATTTACCCCTGTACTGTTTCTTTGCAACCTGCTCTCTGGTGGGACCCATCTGAAACCCTCCCAAGAGGGAAGCTGATGCACCTCAGGCTCAACATGAGGC
>NW_010353741.1:0-985 GCF_000700745.2 Antrostomus carolinensis | reverse complement strand
TCTTTCTCTTCTTGTCTATCCTTGAAACCAGTATCTCCAAGTGAGCTTTCCCTTTCCTTCAAGCATAACTGCACCACAAAAGCAATGTCTGTAGAAATTCCTTCCTCTGTCCTGTCCTTGCTGTCATCTCCTTCCACCTGCACCATGGCCACTGTCAGTGCCCTGGTCCCATGCTGGCCCAGCCCGACTGCCCCACACGTGGTCCCACAGCCCCACTGTGCAGGGTGTCTTTGGGGAAAGGAAGGAAGTTCCCCTCATTATCATCCCAAGGACAGCTCTAATTTCACTGTGAGATAGTCCCAGGAAGATTCCTGTGGATCATCCATCATTTTCATTGGCACCGGGCACCCACATGTGAAGGCTCAGCCCAGGCCTAGTCCCTATCACATCACCCCGTGCCTTCTCCCCCACAACCCATAAGGAACCCATGCAGAGCAGCACAACCTCTTAGGGATAATTTCTTCAGTCTGTTCCTGACCTGAGCTTTGGAAGAAGAGTCCAAACTCCATATATCAGCACTGAGAAAATCCCCTTTTATTACAAAAATGTGGCACAAAGGGAAGTCAGCTGTGCCATCATGCTACACACACGTACAAAGAGCTCTGAGTCAGAGAGACTAGGTTCCTGTCTCTGAGAAAGATGAGTAGCTTTAGACATCCTGGGACAAACAGGATTCTGACAGAGAAAATGCCCAAAGCACTGGAATTTCCCAAAATGAAGTGGAGAGCAGTTCTGAAGAGATACAGGAAGGTTATTGCTGCTGCTCGAAAATTACTGAATCAGCTTCTTCAGTGTGTTTTTGAGCTCGTGATTCCTTATGCTGTAGATGAAAGGGTTCATTGCTGGGGGCACCACTGAGTACAGAACTGCCACTAACAGACCGAGGGTTGGAGAGGAGACAGAGGGGGGCTTCAGGTAGGAAAACATGGCCGTGCTGATAAACAGGGAAACAACTGCCAGGTGAGGGAGGCACGTGGAAAAGGCT
>NW_010353740.1:0-987 GCF_000700745.2 Antrostomus carolinensis | reverse complement strand
TTTTTTTTTTCCTAGGCCATTTCTCTTGCTGTGAACCTGATCTGACTCAAATTTGTTTGTTTATTGTGGAATCAGGGCAAGAGTTTCACTCTACTTGACGGTGTTTCTGCAGTGTAGTCTGCATGAGGGTGAGGTGATAGCATGATCACAGACTGGGTACTAGAGGGAGTGTAGAGCAAGGCCCAAGCATGCATGTAAGGTGTTCAAGCTCTCTAAGTTTTACAGTGAGTCTTACACCACTGTCTTCTGACGTGAATGATTTGGCGGAGTCAGACTAATAAGGTCGATCACGAGGTTGTAGAGGATAACTATCAGTCAGGCCCTTAGAAACTGTAAAACCAGAATGCAAATAAAGAAGAACCTGAGACTGATCTTAACATTTTAAAGAGTCCTGCCACGATAGTGATACCAGCAGCTGTCCAGACTTTTTTTTTTGCATCTTTTCACACACTGCAAAAAGGACCAGACGATTACCAGCATACAAACTCATCCTTTTCCCCTTTTCCCCAGTGTCTTAGAAGGATTTTACAACTTATGTTGGCTCTTACATATTGCATATGTAAATGTCCATCAAAAGGAACAAGATTAGGACCAAATGTCTGCATTCGGACTGGTCTGGTTAGAACAGAGAGATTCTCCTGTTTGCTACCGTAGCCTATTCTGCTACTGCTTTTCCATACCGTGGAAGCCTCTGATAACAACGTTTAGTAAAAGTGTTTGTGAGCCTTCTCTCATTAGACATCCTCCTCAGCAGCATTTATTTCTATGGTCAGAGAAACTTCAGAAACAGGGCACAAGACAGTTGTGGACAAGAAGGTCAGTAGTCAAAGAGTATTGGTGGAGATGTCGTATTTTGATGAAAGAGCCAAGGAACTACTGACAGGGCAATCTGATTCTGGCACTGAATAATTTATGTGAACTCTCTACATACCAGTTTTCCTGGCATGAGCTCTCAAGAAACTTAAAAGGATGAATAGTTCATGTCTT
>NW_010353739.1:0-988 GCF_000700745.2 Antrostomus carolinensis | reverse complement strand
AGCCTCATCCAGCCTGGCCTTGAACACATTCCTGAAAGGATGGTAAAAAACCAGAGTTTTGGTAGACACAATGCTTGTGTTATTAGTTACTGTCTTTTCTCTTAGGAAAATACCTTCACACACTTCAGCCCTGCAGGACTCTTCTGAGGTGGAGAACATCTGGCTCCAAATCAAAATCTTCCCTTGGTCCAGCTTGGTTTCCACGTGGGAAAGGAGGTTAGAGACTCTCTGAAACTGAAAAGCAATGGAAAGGCTGGGCTTGTAGGTGTTGCACACCTGCCTGTGCATGGATACCACGTTCCAGCTCTAGAAGACAGTACAGGGAGTTTGCCACTAGTTGCTTTGTCCCTTGCTGCATTAGCTCTGTTAACATCAATGGGGTTTACTGTTTCTGATCCCACAGATTTGAAACTGTCTTATTTGGTCCTCCAACAAATGTTAGGCACAGCTCTAAGTGTTACCTCAACTGTACTGACAGCTGCTAACTTTTTTCTCAACCTGTATTTAGAGGGGACCTTGACAGTGCTTCCACTAGAGTTTTAGGTTTTCTTGTTTCCAAAGCCATAGCGTCATGGACTAGGGATTACAGATACTCACCAAGGGATTCTTCTCCTGAATTGCATGAGTTGAAGGAATCTTGGATCTAACTTGAATGAAGATAGATCTCTCAGGATATTAATACTCTGGTAGCTTGCTCTGTGGCCTTCAGTTTACAATTGTGAAACTTGCCTTACTGTAATCATCTCCCTCAGTGCTACCTGTCCTAGATGGCAGCCGTCCTTTCCTGTTTGTTCAGCTGGTTCACTTGGAGTTGTCCACAGAACGTGAAAATTAATCATCTGTTGTCATCTCCTGAAACAGTATTTTGTTCAAGGGACTTTAACTTTTCTAAAATCTGCAGTGGGGAGCGATGGATATTCCAGAATTTAGCTCAGGAGTGTCCAGAAATCAGTGTATAGATTTGACATTAGAAGTGTGGGGTTGTTTG
>NW_010353738.1:0-985 GCF_000700745.2 Antrostomus carolinensis | reverse complement strand
CCTCCTGCCCAAACTGCCTCCATCCTGCCTGGTGGCTGGACACTACCTTAGGACAGGGAATTCATGCTTCTCTGGGAGGATTCACTTTGTATAGTGCCCAGTCTTGTTTCCTGAATCACCATGGGCTATTTGGTGGGTGTCGACAGCCTAGAGGGACAGGAGCTGCCCAGGGAGCCGTGACCGTGCTCCCACCAGTGCAGCAATAACTATCACTGGGCTGGTGGCTTCTGAGAGCCTGGTGGAACCTGGAGGGCCAACTGACAGGACTTGGAGATTGGGGTGCCCAGCATCCCCTCTCCTCAACTGGTACAGCCTTGCCAGGCAGAGCTGAAGGATTTTACCAGGACCTTGAGGAAGGAGAGAGTTCAGAGCTTGACATTAGCTAAAGTCTGCTCGTCTCTCTGCTGCTGAGCTCCTCCTGCTCTAACAAGGGGAAATACTGCACAGGCTCAGGGTGCTCTGCAGAGAAGCTTCTCAGAACAGCAGCATCACATCCTCTAAGCAGTGTGACAGGAAAGGTCCATTAACCCAGTAAGGAGCCGGGGTTTTACCACTTTAACCAGTTCCACACCAAGGGAACAGAGGCATATTCCACTATTTGCGGCTTTGGGATTTCTTCCGCTCTAGGCTGGAGCAGAGATTATGCTTCTGCTTTGAACTTTCTCAGTATCATAATTGGTCAGCCTGGTCTTTACTCTGATGGTTTATAATGCCACTGAAATGCCTTGATAAAATTATAGCCCTGCAAATCACTGGAGCCCATCTATTTCTTAAACATCTCACCCAGCAGTGAATGATTGCAGCAGTATAGAAAGTACACCTTAGAGTAGCATTTGTTCATGCTCCACATGTTTCAGATAAATTAATTTAGACACTGCAGACAAGCTAATCATTTCTTTAAGGAGTAAAGAAAAAGTTTCCATACTGACTTACAAAGCAAGAATTTAATTTCTATTTTGCTCGCCCAGGGAGAACCCCAATCCCA
>NW_010353737.1:0-988 GCF_000700745.2 Antrostomus carolinensis | reverse complement strand
TGAATGAAACAAAGTGCCATTCCTATTATTTCCACTAATTAAGTGATCCTGCAGTTTGTCATGCTGTACTTCTGTTTTCTCATCTATGAAATAAGGGGCACTGTCTGCTGCAGAACACGGTAGGAGAGCTATTTGGAGCATGCTGTTTGTTATCAGGTCCACACTTTTGCATCATTCCAAATAAGTTTCAATTTACAATGTGACAAGCAAGAATTAAGAATAGGGAGATGAGATGGAGACTACCTTGTGTGAATGACTATCTGCTGTTGTTAGAGACATGCAGAAACATAATCAAAATATATTATATTTTCTCTTTTTTACTTAGTATTTTAATGCCTCTTTCTTCTTTTTTTTAGTTTAATTTTATTTTTTATTTCACTGGTTACCTTTTTCCTTATGCTTTCTGATATCTTGTTCTTAATTTCTGGGTCTAGGGTTTGGGTGGTTTAGATTTTTGGCATGAGGTGTTTGGTTTTGTGTTTGTTTTTGTTTTTAAAATGAGCAGCACTATCTAGGTGATGAATTTTCAGCTACCCAAAGGTTCTGATTTGCTTAGGTCACTCAGTGCTCTCTATCTCTCTGTCTTGTAATCCTTCAACTACTCTGACTGCTAAATCACTTATGAATCTGGGCTGGTCTTTGAAGGTGTCAAAGTAGGTACAAGTAGGTAGAAAGTGTAATATCCAGAAATGGAGTGAGTGTTCTGGTGGTACAGAGAGGAGCTGTAGGGGATTCTGCACTCTCAAGTTACATACTCAGGACTATTGTCTTCAATATTTTAAAATCTCTTATTTATACTTAGAAAGATCTCCTGGAAATAAAGTTAATGTAATACGTTTCCATACAGTCACAGAAGACCCTGAAAGTAATGCTGAAGTTTACTCTCTCTTTCTTGGATTTCAAAAATGTACTCGGAAATACTATTTGAAGGACACTTTTAGGGTAAGACAGCAAAACATAGTCGAGCTAAACCTGCATTAAAAAAAAA
>NW_010353736.1:0-980 GCF_000700745.2 Antrostomus carolinensis | reverse complement strand
TATTGTGAATTGTCTCTACAAAACCACAGGGAAGACAAAGCTAAAAGGACACACATAGTGGTAGAGTTTTAATTCAGGCCATGTAATTTAATTCTGAATTATATTAGATCAAAGGGAAACTGAATTTAAAAAATACTTGTTGCATTATGCAGAATGGAGTTCCTCTTAATAGCTCTGGAAAGATTACGGTGTCATGAGGCTCCATCAATCAGAATAGAAAAAACAAAGAGCAAGAATAAATCAAAGGTTAAGTGCATGGTGCTGAGGAACACACTAACCACCTTCCTTTTACTATTATAAACCGAATGGGTTTGTGTTGATGGATCTATTAAGAAGGAAAACCAGCAATCTATATTCAGACAGAGGCTTTCTGCCTAAACATTTTCCCTGATGTATACAATCATCTTGTATTTTGCCATCCCAGTTAACAGACCGTTACTATTTCTGTGTGTTGATTTTCTAACAGAAAGAATGATCTTATTCTCAAAGGGCTGCCTATTAATTTTTTTATAAACTTTTCTTTAGCCCAGGAAAAGAGAACACGCCAATATTTTTTGTTTCTGTTCAAGACAAGGGCAGAACAAAAGGAAAGGAAACAAAGTCCTAAATCCATAGGAAGACCAAACTCCTTCCCGATGTAACTCCAGTAAAATAATTTAATACAGCCCAGAGATAGGCTCAGTCCATGTTTTTTGCTGTGATGAACACAGGAACAGTAAATGTCCTAAGCATCTCAGAACCTCAAATAGTGCAATGACTATACAGCAGAACTCAAGATGGAGATTTTGGACTGGAAGATAATTTTATTTTTGCTTTGTTAGTTTCCTTTTTGTTGCAAGGTCTGAAGACTGTACATCCTCAGGGAGCCACCCAGATCCTTTCTAAATCAAGAGGTGGTCCAAGTTTGGTTTCAGTGGGAGCTGGAATAGGCCACGCATGCATAGGAAACATACTGTTACCTATGCATGTGAGGTAATGTA
>NW_010353735.1:0-978 GCF_000700745.2 Antrostomus carolinensis | reverse complement strand
TTAGGTGTAAGCTCATACATTTTGACAGACTAAAATTAAGTTTCCATTGAAAGATATTTCAAAAAATCAAGCCCTTAAAATGATTTGAAATTTATTATTTTGATGTCCAAGAAGCACAATGGCAAGTCACTTTCTGTGTGTTAATTTCATAGGATTGTTAAACTGAATATGTAATGAGGTATTTTTTTCAATAAATTGCTATAATGATTAACCTGTGCCAGCTGTAATACTGTTTATTCTCTTTCACTGTAAGTATTTTGACAATAATAGTACCATTGTTTCACCCTAGAAATTTAAAGGGTAGTAGTGTTCTGACTGTAAAAATAGCATAATGTGTCTCCGTATTTATCTAATTGACAGATTTTTTCCAACTCTATTTGTAAGATATTGGAGAGTGGAAGGAAGGTCTGTTTATTTGTTATAACAATCAGCTTTGCAAATTCAGGATAAAGGGTTAGTTTACTGGCACGGACATGTAAAACTTCAGTAACCCCTGGTAAAATTTCTAAGTTACAACATAGCTGAAAAGTGTATCCCAGCAAAAAAGAATCTTATTATGGATAGATCTGTAATTTCTTTACATTTTTAAAAGGAATATAAATACTGTGCATATTTTTTTAAATCAGATTTTATTTCAGGTTTGCATCAGGATCAGATTTGGTGTGGGGTTGTTTTTTTTTTTTCTGGCCTTGCTTCAGGGGGTGGGGAAAAAATCTAATTTCTGAGAAGAGCAGCACATTTCAGATACCACTAAACTGATACAGGCCATTTTGGGATTAGCTACTTAGAAACAAATTACAGCATTATGAAATAAATATGCATACTGATGAGCTTTCAGTATAGCAGTTCCAGGGATTAGAATGTGCTTAAACTACAGAAATTGTGGTTTATTTATAGGTTGAAATTATTCCACAATAGTGATTTATACCAATAAAATACTACCTTAGGGCTCTCAAAAAAAAATCAGGCACCTTGAGG
>NW_010353734.1:0-988 GCF_000700745.2 Antrostomus carolinensis | reverse complement strand
TTTTTTTTTTTTTCCTTAGTTTCTGCTTCCCCCATCCTCCCACCCGCTCAGAATTAGCTAGTAGGGAAAAAATTTGTATGGGCAGAATTTAACAATCTTCACAAACCCAGTAAAAATTAAATATGTGCATTGCTTTTAAATTATATGCAGTTTGGAAATGTAAGAGTGTATGAAGGTCACAGGCATATTTATGGTAATAATGGCACCATACAGCTTTATATAGCCAGCTATGAGCTATAGGGTTTCCTATAATACTTTTATACATAAAAGAATACATGCATTACAAGCACTTTTCAACATACCACATAACTTCCAAACAGGACACTCAAAAAAACAACCCAAAAGGCTTGTGAAGGTGCTCTTTATAAAGTAAAATCACTATGTAACTAATGACCAGGCACCCTGTAAGCAACAACACACAGCTCGTTATTTTACCCCAAAAGGATTCAACTTAGAGCTATTACTGAGTTTTCTAAGTTGTTTTGGGTTTTTGTTGTTATGTTTTTTAAATAAAACACACTATCACCTTTCATAGTAATTTGAATTAGGGTCATCAAGCTGCTTAATATGGGTTTGGAAGAACTAAACTTGAGGACTTCTACTGTGAAAGAGAGATGAGTCCCTTAAGCAATAGATTACCCCGAGAGCAGTAAGTTTACTTTTACCTGTCAGGGTCACTAATCTTATTTTCACTTATCCAGTATGAACCTTTGTCTTTCCTTCCACCTCAACCACCATCTTAAAGTTACAGTATCAAAATGACTTTGTAAGAATTTGTTCAGCTAGGGAAATAATGAATGACACTGAAGAAAAAAACAAAATCCTGTTCAGAGTAACCTTCCTTTCATTGGAATCAAGGCTTATATCTGGTTTTTAACTCCAAGACGTAGATCTATAATAGAATTATACAGAAACAGTACCAGAGCACACCGAGGAGCTGGAAGGCACTTGCTTCCCATTGTGTCACCAAACCCAGGATACAATTCCC
>NW_010353733.1:0-988 GCF_000700745.2 Antrostomus carolinensis | reverse complement strand
AAACAAACAAAAAACTTCCCAGTATTCACAGTATTTCAGAGATGTCATCATAATTACTAATGTTCTTACTCTTGTGTATTTTAAGCAGTCTTAATGTTTTTTTATTAGTTACTGAAATTAACAGCTATGTGATGATACTCAATCAAGCAAAAGAAAGCAGTTTTTCCTGGTATCTCTATCGCCACATTACATGGTACTAGGCAAGTCTGTACAATACAGTAGAAGACACTAACAAGCTGGAGGAGCCATGTGTCCAGTATCACTCATGCCACCTTCATAACAGAAATATTTATAATAAAAACTGTTCAGTGAGCAGCAAGTCTCAGAGCTTTAAGTTTTAGGCAGCACTCAGAGCCTGAAATATTCCTGTTGTTCAACAGAAACCCAACCCAGCAAAACAAGAATTAATGCAGATAAGCCATACTCAGTTTTCTAAACTGCACTTGGAAGAAAGACTTGTTCAGATTTGCAGATAAACACTTCTGATCAGTTCAGGTGCAGCCAACTCTGTTCTCATCCCATATCAAGAACTGATTAACCTTTTGGAATAGAAGCCAGGCTAATATTGACTGAACTATCTGCAGCCCTGCTAGTTTTACCTAGTCCTCAGGAGACACAGACCAAAATCTTCAGCACTGCTTGCTTTCACACATAATTCAGAAGATGTTAGATTATATCATTGCATAATATTTCCAGTACTTATGATGCTGTAGTCACATATTAAGTATCACAACCTGAGGTCCTGGTTCCAAACAACCATCAAAACCAGCTTCTTAACATCATACAAAGGTGATACCTAGATTCCACTGTTTGTTAGCTACAGCATTATGAACAACTTCTTGTGCATACAAAGCATACTACTGAAGAACATTAAAAACACTGGAATCGCAGTAAAACAGATTTTTCAGCTGAAAGCATAAAATTTAGACAGTGTGTAGAAGACTCAGTAAGTATATTTGATTGTCCTGCTCTGCTCTGCACTGGTGTG
>NW_010353732.1:0-988 GCF_000700745.2 Antrostomus carolinensis | reverse complement strand
GTTTCCTTTGTCAATATCCTTGGTTTTCCCTTTTTTTAAAACCAGATGTATACATCTCAACCAGACAATGTCAGTTTGCTGTATCAAATCTGTTAACAGCCACTAGCCCCTTTGCTTGCATAGTATAGCTAACTGTGGACCAGACTGGCCATTTTTCTGAAGAGGCTGGTACCTTCTGAAGAGGCTGGTACTTCTACTGGTACCTTCCCTTCTCTGCCTCGGACTCATTTGCCTCTGACTCCTAAGTCACGTTTTCATGGTAAGATGAATAGGCACAACAGTATTAAGTGTCTAAATCTCATAGACACTCTTTGGTACTTAATGGTTCCAGAGGAATACAAACATCACATACATAACATTTCAACAATTTTCATGACAAAAAAATAAACATGCAAGTTTAAAATAACGTTAAGGATAAATCCTTCGTTCTGGCTAGTGAAGTACCCTTTAAAAATGTCAACACAAGATGGCAGTAAACAAGTATAGAACATTTCATATAAACATGGTAAAGGAAATGACATTGTGGATTACAGTGCCATAAAGAATTTCAGCCGAATTAAGTAGCTGTCAAATGAACCCGTTTGAACAGTTAGTTAACATTTGTATGAGAGCTTTGTCTTGTTAATCTCTAAGAAATTAGCTTTATTAATTTATTCTTTGTTAAATTGATTACATTTTTAGGGTGCTGAAGCTGCAGTTGGCTATTCTAGTTTAAAGAAAACTTTGGCCACATGGTCATCTTTGATAGATTCTGCATGTTCAACTCTGCTTCCATTTTTAGTTTTCGAAGTTGACACATAGTTATGAAAAACTACAGTCATATAAGTTAAAACAAAAAAAGGTTGAAAGTAGAGAAAGATGTGAGGAAAGCCTAGAGACACCATCTGAACTGAGCAATTTGTACAAGAAACTGGAGGTAAGAATACTCTGTTATCATATTCTAATTTTAATATGCCTTTAGAACTAATTTGTGTTTTACAGCTGTAAA
>NW_010353731.1:0-979 GCF_000700745.2 Antrostomus carolinensis | reverse complement strand
ACAGCTTTTTTTCTCAAGGGTCAGTTTTATTGCAGGGGAAGCATTTGTTCCACTTGGGCCTGAAGACAAGCTATGGGAGAAATATCTCATTTCAAGGTCTGGGTTGAGAGAACAGACACCTGCACTGCTGGTGGGCAGAGCACTTGTACAGATAAGGACTATGTTGCCAGCATTTAAGCTGCCAACACTTCTGGGTCTCTGTCATTAGAACCAGGTCTAGCAAGGAGCACAAACAACTTGTGTCAGTCATCCTTACCTGTGTTTACATGTTCAGAGGAAGAATCTGTCACCACTTGATGGAAAGGCAGAACAAGTACATCTGAGGTTGCTGACAAGCAGATGATCTCATGTTAATCAGATCCTGGTAATTTCTTACAGTCAGATCTCCCCGTGTGCTTATAACTGCATGGCATTCACAGTGTTGCAAGAATTAGTTAAAATACTTGCACATGATCAAACAGCAGTGCCCAATAAAATAGCCGGAGTACCTGAAATGGGACATAGAGGCAGGATTCAGGATCTCACAGTCCCATAAGAGAGAACAAACTTGGTCTTCTGCTAGAGGGTCTGAACTGGGAAACTGGAGAATGGAGTCAGAGTGTGGGTCTTACACCTCTCTCTAGCTCATTGAGCAAGGTAAGTCTGTTTTGCAGCTAAATTCTTGTCAAAAAAATGAGATAAGTCTACCCTGCCTCCCTCCCTGCCCTCTCACTGCCATCTACTCAAGCCTATAAAAGTGTTGTAGAGAAGCTCTCTTGCATTCCATTCGTACACCACACTAGTAGCTGAGATGGGCTTCATCCAACCAAATATATCCGCTTTAGTCATCCAGGAATCCCTTGATGGCGCGTTTAAGATTGTTCACCTAATCCTAAAGGAGTGACCTAAACTGGGTCACATGAAACTCCTGTTTCCCTCCATTGGTAAAGAAGGGAGGAATCACATTAATTTTCCAGCTTTTCATAGAATCATAGAATGG
>NW_010353730.1:0-977 GCF_000700745.2 Antrostomus carolinensis | reverse complement strand
TGTTGAGCTATCAATGTTAGTTGGCAGGAATTTACCTCAAAGAGTTCACTTGTGTGCACTCACTTGTGCCAGCTTTGACATGTTTAGTCTAAAAATTTGTAAAGGGGCAAAACAGAGCAGATTTGCCCTGAAGAGTCAGTGTGTACAATAGCCAGTGGTAATGTAAGTGTATGCCTTAGGAGAAAGAATATAAGGAACCCCCACTAAATAAAACAATGTCAGAATTGCTGCAATAATTGAGGGCAGAGGTACCCAATTACACATAGAGGCAAACAGGCACTGGGATATACACAATACAATATTTTGTATTTTAGAAAATATTTGCTTTCTGTGTATCTGTAAAGAAGAAGGAAACAGAAATGTTAGCAGGGACAGACTCTCAGCAGTTGCTAATCCCTCAGAGGAGTGATTCTGATTTAGATCAGTTAAAATGCATTGTGGCTGCAAGTCAGCAGATCAAAATTCACACCATGGAAACCCTTCTGTCAGAGTGCATGGTGCTTGCAATATGTATGGTGTAAGTAAAAGGAGTTGTCTCATGCTGACAATACCAAACCAGTGATAACAGAGATTCTTTGGACTTGTAATGGAGAAATACTAGGTAACTACATTTACTTTTATTATAAATCATAAATAATTCCATTACAGTATAAATAAACAAACAGATAGATTGTTCACAAAGCCTTCTTATTTCTATGCACTTTTTTCTACTGAAATCATCAAATGAAAATTATATTGCATATATTACATAATAATACACTTCCATATAAGTACATAGAGTAGGTAGAGTTTTATTAAGAATTGTCTAAGGAATGCAATACTTTTACATGGATTTTAAGAATCAAATGCACATTAAGATACAAACTTAGCATGATAAAATTATTAATTTATTATTATAGTTGTATTTATACATAAATTATAACCTATAGTAATGTTATGGACAATTATTATTCATAGTTGATTATTATGTAGTCCTT
>NW_010353729.1:0-988 GCF_000700745.2 Antrostomus carolinensis | reverse complement strand
TATATATGTGTATGTATATGAGGCTCCTCATTTTCACAGCTGGACAGATATAGTATCACTCATCATGAAAGTATGCTCCAGCAACAGTCACTCTTTGCTTCTGTTTAATATCCTCTCCAGATCAATTTTACTAACATCAGCATTCAAAAACCATGTCAAAAAGCAAACTCACAAATTTATGTAAAATTCACAAATATATGTTTAGAAAATAAATAACAGGCTGGTTTTGAAGTTTCAGTTTGAATTCTGCTCCTTCCAGGAAAATACAACTGCACTTTGAACTTTTCAGGTTTGCGTGAGTCAAGTTTAACTATATAAGAATGAGTATTAAAAATGTAAAGATCACTGATATTCCTGTGAAAAAATAATTATTTGAGCTATGAGTGCTAGGAGCTGTTTGCTCCTGTTCATTACAAGCAGCTCCTGAGGAAATGTTGGGGTGACTGAGCCAGGGTTCAGCTGAACAAGAGAACTGCAACCCCTTTAGCATCTCAGCAACCCAGGAAATGCTTTTTTCATGCTTCATGTACCAGTGCATTTCTGTTAGTCTAGTTTATGTGACATTTAGTACCTCAAAACTCAACAATGCTCTGTAATAATTAACTTCTGTTAAGGATTATGGCAGGTTCTTGACAAATTAGCTTTCTTTTACTGCAATTACATCAATATACACTGGTAACACACAAGGAGGACCATGTAAGCATTGTCCCTTGCAGCCTGACCAGCTTTGGTCTGTCTTTTGACTCCAGTGCCAAGGGAGAAATCTGTGCTGGCTTTCAAAGGACTTTCTCAGTGACTGTGAAAGCATCGTCTAAGGGTCATGAGAAAAGGCAGCTTTTCTTTTTGTGAGATGGTGGGTTGGCCATTTAATCTTTATCTTCAGTAGTCTCAGATGCCTTCACCTCTAGCAAGCTCCCTCTTGTGCTGTCCTCTGCGTGGTTTATCACAGCTCTGTCTGCTCAGGTCCTGTAGCCTTAATAAGCATAGC
>NW_010353728.1:0-988 GCF_000700745.2 Antrostomus carolinensis | reverse complement strand
AATCCAAACCATTCTGTGATTCTATGAAAACAGGGTTGGCAGGGTTTGGGTGCTGGCGATAGATAACACCTGGTTTTGACCCAAATCTCAGTCTCGGTTCCATTTTGGGCAGTGCAGAGACAGACTGTTGAATTTCTGTGCATTCCCCAGCCAGTGCTGTCCCCTCAGGGGGGTGACAGGAGCAGGGCTGTGTGTGGGGTGACACAGCGGGGACATGGGCACCCATAACCCCTGGCGCTGCTTCAGTCCCTGGGGCTCCAGCACAGCGACTGGGTGTCGGGTGTGTTGAGATGTGGCCTTTCTCTTCCCCAAAACAGTGCACGTTGGCTCCATCAGCCTTTTCTGAGGGTTAGCACTGTCCTAGGGCTGGGGTGACACGTTACTGTATCTTTATGTCCCTGTGCAGGTAGGTCAAATACAGGATAAGTTGTGATTAATTTGGTGCTGGCAGAGAGTATCAATACAGCAGAAATGGCTCTTTTTATTTGGCTTCCCAGGAGAGGAGGGCTGGGCATTCATCTTGGGGACCCCATGTGAGAAGGGGGATGTGAGCTGGAGAGTGGAACACCCCAGGTCAGCTGTGGTGGTGTTACAGGGTCACTTCAATGAGAAATAAAAGAGATTTTGTTATTAATAAACTATGGGTTTCTCATTTAGGGATGGAGGGGGAGGATTGCGGAGCATCCAGCCCTGATTGCCCAGCGCTTTGGACTTCATGGGAATGCACAGGAATGTCCCCGATGGGGACAAATATTGGTGTTTGGCTCATTCGCTGCTTTCTTGTCCCCTAAGCCCGTCCCTGTTTGTGGCTGTGCCGGCCCTGGCTGTGCAGCTTCCCCGGTGGGAGCATGGTTTTGGGCCTGGGGTGTGGCACAGGGGCTCTGAGGGAGGATCAGTGATGCAGGAGGCACTAAACCTCGCTTGCACTGACCAGGAGCAAAATTAGAGCCTTCTGGGGTTTTTCTTTTCCTCCTCGTTAATGTATATG
>NW_010353727.1:0-986 GCF_000700745.2 Antrostomus carolinensis | reverse complement strand
GTATCCGACTCGTAATAGAAGAGGTTGAAGGTCTCTTTGCAGGAGCCGGGGATGTTGGGGATGCTGTTGCAGTCCCGCACGGTGAACTTCAGCTCCACATAGACACGCTGAACATCCTGGCGCTGGATGAACTTGGTGCGAAGCCAGTTGTTCTGGTTGGCCTCCCGCACGTTGCACACCTGGTAGGTGCGGATGGGGTTCATGGCCTCATCGTAACCGCTGACTTCTTCCCACTGTGAGAGAGAGGGGAGCAGGTTAGACCCCCAGTCCGGGAGATTAGTGCCATGGACACATCCCAAATGGCACGGGGTGTGGGGGGGGACAGGGCAACAGTCAACAGGGAAGAGCAGCAGCTGCACCTCCACCCATCCCAACCCTTCTGGTCATCAAGGTGACTAAGAGCAACCCAGGCCAAGGACCATGACATCCCGCTCTGCCGGCACGGAGTCAGGAGGAGATGGTTTCACAAGGCAAGAGGATAAGCGTGGCAGGGAAGGGGGAAGACACAGCCAGCTCTGAGGTGCTGGGAAGCGGCTCTGATTCCTGTGGGGCCAGGGTCAGCCATGCCCTTTGGAGATCGGGACTGGGGCTGGCTCCAGACTTACCCCTGTCTCTGGATGAGTTGTCCAGGCTAACTCAGAGGTCACCCACTTCGTGTCCATCAGGGTCTCTGGAGAGAGAGGGAGGAGAGAAAGAAGTAATTGGAGATGAAGGCCAAGATTAGAGGGGAAAAAAAACCAGGAGGAATCAGGGAGAAGAGAGCCGAGGCTGACATTTCTGTGGAAAACAGCAACTTGGGGGGTGAGATGTGGTGGGAGGAGGGGGGAGCGGCGCAGACAGACTCCAGATTTCTCTTCTCCTGTCAGGAGAACAGGAAGAGTGAGGCGTCCCCGGAGAGCCGCGCCGGAGCGGGGAAGCAGCAGGACGAGGAGCCGGCCAGGTGGTGAGGGGGGGACGGGGACGGGCTGCCACCCCCAGCCACGGGC
>NW_010353726.1:0-987 GCF_000700745.2 Antrostomus carolinensis | reverse complement strand
GTCCCTCCCAACCCAAACTGGTCTGGGATTCTATGATTATCAACACCGAGGCAGAGACACCAACTTCCTGCCATAAAGGCTCCCAGGGGGTTTCTCCTTGTTTTTCCTCACCCTTGAAGGAAGCAGCAATAATCCCAACACATTTATCTGGCAGCCAGACCAATCCTCTTTGAGCCAGATTATCACCAAAGCCAGGCAAGCCCCCGCCTGCCACGTTTACACAAACATTTTCCTCCCGTAGCAGGAGATCCAGCTGTGGCCAGGAGCTCGCTCAGTCCTCCTCCGAGACAAAAACCAACATGAAAATCCCTTGGAGGCACTGGGGGAAATGGGAGCTCACAAATGGGAGCTCACAAACCATCCGGGCACCCTCCCAGGGTGGTTTGACCCTGGTGTCCCCGGCACAGCACAGCCACACACCTGACATCTTTGCCGACAGTCATGGACGCGATCACCTTCTTCACAGCCTCCTTCTTCTTCTCCTTCTTGTCGCTGTTCAGTTCAGCTTTCAGCTCAAATATCTCCCCTGGAGGAAGGGAAGAAAGGGGAGCTCAGGGGTTAGGGGATGGGGCACCCACCCCCCCCAATGGGTGCTGCTTCCAGGGGAGGGTGAGCCCAGCTCCCACCCGCTGTGTGCCAGGGCTCCTTCACCACCCTGGGGTGCTCCAGGGTGCCAGGAGATGGAAAGGGGGATTGAACTTCCCAAATGTCTCACCAAGAGCCAGGGCTGCTCTGAGGGCTCAGCTCTTACCCATGGAAATGAGAGATGAGGGCGTTGGCGGGTCCCTGTTGCTCCTCCAGCCCCACGAGAGCCCCGGGGGGCTTCAAGGACAGAGACAGCACAGGGGTGACGAGCACCAGCACCCCACACCCCAAATACAGAACACAGGGTTTATTCAGTAGGGAGTTTTGGCTGCAGGGTGGTTATCAGAGCACAGAGCAAAGCCCCAGCCCCACACATGGCTGGGAGGAGGTCTTCTCCACCCC
>NW_010353725.1:0-981 GCF_000700745.2 Antrostomus carolinensis | reverse complement strand
TTAAAAAGCCGTGTTATTAAGCCCATTTTGTTGCACTGCAACGAGACCACTTCTGCTGTTAAAGTGCGAGTCAGCTGTTTGTGGCAAAGGGCAGAAAAGTCATTGACAGAACAAAAGTTAAACTCTGTAACACACAGTTAGGACCCAGACAATTGCAGAACTGTAAACACTGGAGAACAGGAACCCAATATCCAGTGTTTAAAAATGACCCTGTGCCCAGTTTTTTCCCAGTCTAGGTTGGAATCCCATGCGGATTCTGCCACTCACTTTGCTTTCTCAGTTGGTCTGGTTTTATTATCTTGGGGTAACCTTTTCCTGAGCCAAATGAATCATAGAGCTACAGAAAAACAGAAGCTGGAGTGGGCCTCTTGAGCTGGCACCTCTGGAGATGCTTTGTCCAACCCCTGCTCAACGCAGGTCCAACTAGATCAGGTTGTTCTGGGCCCTGCCCAGTCAAGGTTTGATGATGTCCCAGGACAGAGATCCCACACCCTTTCTGTGTCCCTAAGTTTCTCCTAAGATTCAACTAGCATTTCTCATCTTCCACCTGGTGCCCATTGCCCCTTGTCCTTCCCTGGCAGACCTCAGAGAGGAGCCTGGCTGTGTCTACAGCTCTGCTATAACCCTCCCACGAGGTAGCTGTGGGCAGTTCTCCCTTGAGTTTTCCTGTCCCCAGCTCCCTTGGTTGCTCTTCCCAAAAGCTCCATGCTTCAGCCCCCAACCAACTCTGCTGGATCTCCATGTCTGTCTCGTTCTTTGACACGCTGGCTATTCTAACATAGCCTACTGCTGCGGCTACAACGACACGCTGCTGGTCCATGGCCAACCAGTTCTCCACCAGGACCTCCAGGTCCTGCCCTATAAAGCTGCTCTGAAGCCAGCCAGCTCCTGCCTCTCCTCTTGCAAGGGGTTGCTCCTTCCAAGATACAGGACTTGGCATTTGCTTTCGTTGGCCTTTGTGAGGTTCCTGCTGGACCATTT
>NW_010353724.1:0-979 GCF_000700745.2 Antrostomus carolinensis | reverse complement strand
ATAAAATAAAATAAAATAAAATAAAAATCAAAGCCAGGGAAATCACTCCTCGTGCAATCAGTTAATTACAGTCCTGCCTGCCTCTGCGATGAATGGGACAGGTCACACAGGCTCTAACAAAGCTGAAATTCAGAGCCTGGTGGGAGGACACGCTTGGCTCCGCTCGCACACGCTCTCCAGCTCCTGGGAGGTCCCAGGGAAAAGTCTCAATGAGTTCAGTGAGTACGTCACGGCCAAGTGGTTGGAGGCTCTCAAGTGTTGGCAAAGGAAAAAAAACCCAAAAAACCTTAAAAAAACCTCTCAAATAAACAAAACTGACATTTATTTCTGAACAAAGAAACCCTACCTAGAGCCCTGCGTCCCATGGTACCGGTCATGAGGTGTGTGAAGAGAAGGGAAGGTAAGGGGAATTTGGAGGGTAACAGCAGCTCCCCACCAGCCCGGTGTGTGGGGCTGACTGAGGTCCAGGGTTGGCACACAGGGTGCGTGGTGGCAGCTCTCCAGAAGTACATGATTGACGTCAGTAACTTGTGTAATCATCCTGCCTTCGCTCGAGTCTATAAACAAAGTTTTTTGGGGGTTGTGTGCTGGGGTTTGGGAGGGGTTTTTTGTGATTTTTTCTTTTTTTTTTTTTAATCCAGTTTGTATTTTCTCACAGGACTGGAACGGTGCAAAAATTTGGAGAGACCTGGACCATAAATTAGACTGATGTCTGCCTGCCATTGAACTTGTCCTCCTGAGCCTGAAACCTACAACTGGATTTGCTTCTTTCTTAAAAGAAAGCCACCACTGGAACTCCTGGAGAAAAGTCTTTAGAAAGCCTCAAAACAGTACAAATTTGAGTTAGAAAAAGATCACACTTTTTATAATTGATTTTCCCCTTTCCTAACATTATGTTGTTTTTTTTTTTCCCTTCCTCAACAATCAACAATTCTCCTCTTCCTCAACAACCTGGTGAGGTTCAACAAGAGCAAGTGCA
>NW_010353723.1:0-985 GCF_000700745.2 Antrostomus carolinensis | reverse complement strand
AAAAAAAAAAATGTAGTTGGTTTCAGCATGTAGTAGGTTGAGGGAATTAGAGGGAATTTAATATATCCATAGCTGGCAGGTTTAATCTGTCAGCATTTAACATGGCTTTAGATGGTAATGGGTCTCAGTATGAATTTTAAAAATATACTACCTTTATCAACATCAAGGACTACAAAAATATGAATATTCAGTTTTCTTGAAGTAAATACAAGGTTGTCAGCTGCAGTCTGTTCTTAAGTTGAATGAAATATGGAGAATGTGTGTGTACATTTCCCATTTCATTTGTATTACTATCGTCATTATCATTTAAACATCACATTAACATATTGCTCAAGTGAATCATTGTTTCAATTACTGAATTCCATTTTATATTTTCTTCTTAAAAGGAGCAGAAAGGTGAAGAGCTTGCAAAATAATTTAGATGGAACAGGATTATTTAGGCTGCCATTTTAGAAAAAAATGTTTAAATTTTTACTGTTAACCTAGAAAAATACTGTAGGACTTAAGACAATTAAACATCCAAGTATGAGGTAAGTACTAAACACTACTTAAATAGTCTGGCGCAAAGGACCTCACATTACCAGAAGGGACAATTTTTTAAAGAAGGAAGTCAAGCTTTGCATGAGCAAGGAGAATATAGAGAATATAGAAGGGAAAGAACAGTGCAAACATTGGAAAAGTTTTAATAGTTTCTGCAGTGAGAACAAGGTAAGTGAATGGAAAAGTCTATGAATTGATAAAGGCAGTGTCCTGGGGAACAGCACTCGAGAACAGTGTTAAGAGTTTAAAATGTTTGAGTTAAAAAGTGAGAGGAATTTAAACTTGTTTTAATCGGTGTTTTTTGGATCTGATTGTATGTTGCATCGCTTGAGAGTCAGGAGTAAAGATTGTGTTTTGGGAAGTTACACTATCCCAGATCCTGACTGATTGCTACCAAGGTCTGGAGAAAGGAATACTTTCCCTTGGTGGAGGAGGATCGGGTTAG
>NW_010353722.1:0-985 GCF_000700745.2 Antrostomus carolinensis | reverse complement strand
TTTTTTTTTTCCCTTTGGAGACTTAACAACCTTTTTTTCCACTGAAAATAAAGCCTTAAGAATCAGCTGACCTCACTACTAAGCATTAGGTAATGCTATTATAGTTTCTGCCAGGTATTTACAGAAATTTATTTCCCATTGTGGGTATTCTTTAGAAATGTTTGTATCTTACCTTGGTCAGAAGTTAAAAGATTCTGCAGTGGAGAGCTCTGTGGCAAAAGATATTTAATCTTTATCACTTTGTTTCTCACATTTTTATGTATTTCTCTGAATATTATTTCTATGTACAATATCCACTGCTCTCCCTTCATCTACCAAATCAATAATTCATTTGTAGAAGGTTATCCAGTTTATGTCAGCTCTACAGGCTGAGGAAAGCCTTGAGCCTAAACGTTGCTATTTTGTAGGTGAATATACTAGCCATTCAGCTGTCATGTAGAAGATAGGCAGACTCAGCACCTTTCTCACAATGTTGGGTTTTTTTTAAAATGAAACACACCCCTGGGATGAGGATATGGTCCCAGGCTATGGATTCCCGTAAGCAGCCGTTCCTGGAACTGTTGTAGCCCCACAGAAGGTTGCGGGTCTGATTTCAATTTTATCTCCATCAGTTTAAGCACAGTGATACAAAATACTGCCCTTCTCAGCCTGCCCCTCTTTTGAGACTGACGCTCCAGAGCATGAGTCTTCCTGTGGACTTTTCAGGGAGTCTGGGTGGCATAAATGACAGAGTCTATTTCAGGGTCCAAGCATCCTAAACATTAGGGCTTCATGTATGTTGACCATAGTCACTAACTTTGTACACATATAGCAGTTTGCCACTTGAATCTTTGTAATCTTTAAGTTACATCCATAAAGTGGAAAATATCATTATAATAATTAATAACATTGATATCAGTCTTAATAGATACTTCTCACAATGTTTTATGAGTGTAATGGGTTTTCATCCTTAGAGTAAGAGAAACAAGGAAAACATTTACATTTA
>NW_010353721.1:0-985 GCF_000700745.2 Antrostomus carolinensis | reverse complement strand
TCTGCACAGTTTGTCCTTCAGGCATTCCCAGCTTGTCCAGAACTGGGTGAAGCTCTGAGAATTTAAGAAAAGTAGTGATGCAGCACAAAAAAGCCTGGGGTTGGTAAGGAAAATGCAAAGTAGGTCTTTTTCTTTTTAACTAATACTGTAAGAGTTGCCACCAAACTGGAGGGGTTATTGGCCTTATCAGGACCAGTTTGGTTTCTCCAGAGGAAGGAGTTGGCAGGTCTGCTATAATTTGCCTTCAGGAAAATACTCTGCAAAACTGCAATAGTCAGAGCTTGTGTCATAAATATATGGAACTTATTTTAACGTAATGATTTATAATTTACACAGCTGGACAATCTAGTCTGACTCTGCATAAGATCTTACTCTTATTTGGCAAAATGCCAAGGCTCATGTTTTGTTTCAGTACGATTTTAAGCAGATGCTTAAAACTATATTGAGCACTTGTTGATGGAAGCACTTTAATTACTCTGGTCTGATAATGAGAATATTCAAAATTTTTTTATGTTTACCCACAGCCTTTTAATTTACAAGCTCAGTTAGAAATTATAATGGAAGAGACTCTTTCTATCACTAGCGATGAGTTTTTATTTTAGAGCTGCTTGACATGCCATGAGTTTGGTCCTCTGAGGGTGTTTGGACAGGAAGGGCACTGCATTACAATTTGTATTTTATATCAAATATATCTTTGCCTTGCTGGACTTTTCATTTCCCTCTGCCTCAGTTTCTTCAGCTGTAAAAGCTGCATAATGGACCCAACACCATCGGAAAAGTGCTGGGTTGGACATTTCAATGTAGCACTGGGTATTATTATCTCTACTTGAGCCTCAGGTGGACTTTTTTTTCCCAGGGTTATTAGGTAATGGATAATCCCTCAGATAGGAATAGAGAAATGAAAAAGCAATAGGCAGATAGGGTTGGGTTTTGGGTTGTTTTTTTTTTTTCTGGATTGGTTTTCCTATGTTTAGCTTGTAATCTG
>NW_010353720.1:0-974 GCF_000700745.2 Antrostomus carolinensis | reverse complement strand
TGTTTATCCCAGGCTTTGAAAGCTAAACCCTGTCAGATGGTTTCAGGGTAACGTCTCAGTTGGTTAGTCAACCATTGAGGTGCCTGAGCCAGTAACTGAAACACAGATCTGTTGGATTGCCAATGAAAGCTGGTTAGGACCTCAAAGAAGCAGAAATTTCCCCATAACTTGTACATCTCCTTTTACAAGGAGCTTTGGACAGACAGGGATGTGAAGGGTACATTCTATCCAACCCCATGTTGAATTTTGCCTCCACTCCTGAGAAATCCCATGTGATAATTTACTTTCCTGACTAATCCTGCAGCCCATCATGAAGGAAACAGAAACCCTCGGCAGGCATTGAAGATAGTGATGTCCTGTGTTGCCAGGTAGCTTCTGCTTGTGTCTCCTAAAAAGGAATCACTTTAGGAAATCCTTCATGTCACAGAGTGAGGAGAGGAAGATTTTTGGTTGTGGTGGAAGTGACCTACCGTGCTCCTAAACCAACTGCCACAAGATTCCAAGGCACAGAGTTAGTAGCAGCCAATCTCCCTTGCTTCCCTGTGCATAAAGCACCAGATTAAAGGTCTTTGTGGCTTCAACACTGACTTGGCACAGCACAGGTTTGCTTGGGAGGTGGATGGGTCAAAGCCCAAGGTAGTTTTTCACCAGTTGTATGAGATTTATTTTGCTGAGCTGGATTTGTGCTAGATTAAAAGCCAGACATCCAGGGATCAATTCAATAGCCTAAACACAAGTCTCTAGTGCCATCTGAGCCACCCCAGGGTCTCTGAGACCCCTGCACATATCTGACCAATATGAGACAATTTATAGAGGACCCACACCCATTTGAAACACTAGCAGTAGACCAAGATACCCTGGGCTGTCTAAAATGGCTCTAGCCTCCCATGTTTAACCAACCAAGTCATACCAGTGAGACAGCAATGCAAGCATCAGGAAGCTGAGAAGTCCCTGTTTGAGCAGGGTGGTTGGAC
>NW_010353719.1:0-985 GCF_000700745.2 Antrostomus carolinensis | reverse complement strand
TCCAGTTATGCTTTATTGGTGTGCTTATGCTTGGATTCAGAACAAGTCAATATTAAAGTCTTTTTAGTGTGCTTCAACTTCTATGTGTGCAACAGGATTCTACTTTGGCTTTAGTCCAAACGATCACAAGTAGGATGACCCTTAGAGATGAAGGAGTTTTCAAGAAACCTGAAAAAGTTTTCAAAGTTTACATTAGGGATATTCTTAACTAGAACCTTTCCATTCCCTGTGAAAACAGAATTTATTTGTTTGCAATTTATCTGTGATGACATCTGCAGCTTCCAAACGCAGATACTGAATAAATGACTCGTTCTTAGCCCCCTTAAGTGTAGAATGGTGAATACTGAAGGCAATCTCATCGTGTTGATAAAACTTTCATAAATACACACTTTTTTGACACTTGGCAATAGATTAGATATCAAAACTCACTATTAGTTTTCAGTTAATGAGAAGAGTTCTGAGTGCTGTATTGGAGTAGCACAAAGATGATGAGAGTTTGAGAAGAAAGATGATACTGAATATTGATTCAAAACCCCCTTTCATTCCATTAGGGCAAGTAATTTTAATTACAATATTAAGCACAGGTGGAAAGTATGACTAGGTCTAAAAATGTTGTTATGTTTTTAGAGAGTCCTCCAACATTCACAAATTTAGTTGATTGGAACAATTGTACCATTCATATTTCCCTTTCCTGCATCTGTTGCCTTTCTTTGCTGGCAGAACAGCAACTGTTTACATAGTGGATGAAACCTATTTATGCTAAGCAATGTCTCAAAAATCCCTATGACCCTAAACCTTTACTTTACTAGTTTAAAATAATTTTCAAGTAATTCTTTGTTATTTTGCAGCTGACATAGAAATATATATCCATTACCACTTATCACTGAAATATTTAGAATATCATATTTTCATCACATCTAAAGTATGATGTAGAAAAGTAGACTCCGTTAAAGAGAGATACTGTATTTATTTCACAAAATAGAGA
>NW_010353718.1:0-984 GCF_000700745.2 Antrostomus carolinensis | reverse complement strand
CATTACAGTTGATGTTTCCAGGAATTTGTTAGGAAGATAATCTTTGGTCAATCATGGAAATGGGACATCCTTTAGGATAAAATGCATCAGCTGGTGAGCATTTCTTCTCTCAAAGATGTCTTTCAGTCTATGTAGAAAATCCTTTTCACCTAAGATTTTCTCTCTCTGGGACACTTACTCCCCATCTCTGCTACAACAGCACCAGGGGAAGTCAGTGCTACTGTGTTTCAGGTGTGTAACACAGATTTGCTGCTGGAATATGTTCTTACAGAAGAGCTCTAGCAGCTTATTTGATCAATACTTCACTTCTAAAAAAATCCCTAAATGCTTATTTACCCAATAGACCATGGTGGTTTTAAAGACAGAGTCTCCACACTCAATAATCTCTTTTTTTTTTTTTTTTCGAGGTGTGAAAAATTTTAAGTGAATTTTTTAAAGCTCATGGAAAGCACTGAGCTGAGTACCACAGGGATCATATTCCTCTGTTTATCCTCCAGTGCCTCATCCATATGATACCCCAACCTCTGAGCCAGCAAGGAGAAGTTTATGGGACTGCAGAAGAACTCAGCTTCCTCTTACAGTCACACTTGCTGCTCTTCAGGTCCCATCCATCCTTTTTTGCAGGTACAGTTGCCACCTGTGAGGGGATGAACCTCAGTGACCACACACCATGGGGATCTGGTTTTCACCCCAGCTGCATGGCTTGGTGATGCTAATGCTGAGATTTGGAATTGTAATGCTGGAATTTTTTTTGAGGGGATGGAAATGATGGATGGAAAAGGAAGATTTGGCTGACACAGCAATGATGTTTGGGATGTGAGGACCTCCCTAAATGGGAGTGTTTGTACTATCTCAATCTGACACTTTGCATTGATGCTGGAGGTACCAGCCCTCTTCCCTGCCTATATCAGACTCTTAGGGTCTAAGCAAGGCACTTGAAATATCACTTATGGAATCATGGAATTATGGAATCATGGAATGGTT
>NW_010353717.1:0-984 GCF_000700745.2 Antrostomus carolinensis | reverse complement strand
AAGTAGACAGTACAGTCAATTTTTCAATGCTAAGAAGCCATCAAGATGGCAAAACTCACTCATTCTTTTGCTATATTTTATAAGACATTCTCTAAAGAAGTACTTTCTTCCTGGATTAAGCAAAGCAACAGTTTGCATGCCAAATTTGAAGTAAACTGCAACCCAGGTATGCTGTGATTAAAAATTATAGTACTGATATCCTAAACTAGATTTTAATAGGTATTGTGATAAGAGAGGTGTTATTGGATTACCAGCCTTGAATTAATTTTCATTATCTTTCTTTTAATTAATCATTTTTTTCTCCTTCCTTTCTTGCACTGAGGGCCCAGTAAGACCTGATGGGCACTGGGGAAGTGGGGAGAAGGAAGAATAAATGGAATACAGAGTTGTAGAAGCAACAATTTATGAATAACTGAGGCTGTGTAAAGGAAGGAATTAATCTTTTAAATTAATTAGACGCATTAGGAGAAAAATATTAAAAGGACTGGAGAGTGCCCTTTTGTGATCAGCCTGAAGTTATGAGTCTTTCAAATTATGCCTGGCATTGTTCAAGCCCTTCAAAATAAAATGCAGTTTCACATTTTAAACAGACTTTCGGAATGTGGGGCAGAGGTTATGTTTGCAAAATATAGTGGTTGTTGCTTCAGGAAAATTGGTGAAAGGAATGAGAGGAAAGCGTTAATTAATGCTTGTCTCATACATGTCTCAGAAGGTTAATGAAGATCACTAGATTGATTATGATGGTCTCTTTCACACTGAAATGTATCAAGGCTCACCCAGATTTCTCAAAACAAACCCATTGGAGGTTTAGGTCATACTTCAGCCTTCTGAGGAACTTCAGATAGAGACCAGGTCACCACTAATATCCTAGGCCTTTGAAATGTAAAGAATTGATGGGCTAAAGTATACCTGGATAAACCTTATGGCTAACCATGTCTAGGCTAAAAAACGCCATCAAGGTCCCAAGCTGGTACAAAATTCCTT
>NW_010353716.1:0-983 GCF_000700745.2 Antrostomus carolinensis | reverse complement strand
GGCAAGCAGATATTGAGGGACTGTGAGTTACAGGAGTAGAAGAGTCCCAGGCAAAAAAGGGTGCCCATGAGTTGTATCATGACCTGAACTGTCATGTGCTAAATGTTTTCACGTGCTTGTGGTTCTTTTCACATTGAAATTCTGGACTTCCTTGAATTTGGTCTCCAAGTTGCTATCTTTCCTTCCTCAATTCATGTGAAGGTGCTGTCTACTAAACTAGGGAGGAGGTCATGTTGATTTACCTCATAACTTGCCAACAATGCAGCATCTGGGGAAATTTGAACTGGAATTAGCTGACATTTTCCTACTCTCCCAGGAATTCGGGAGTCTTTGAAGAACAGCCCATCTCCATGGGCTGAAGGTAGTGAGCTTGAGGGATAATTGATTCTGGAAATCTCTATACTGATCCCCAAAACCAGGAGGGAAGGTTTGACATCGCTTACAGTCAGTGGGGACTTTTTTTTTTCCTCCTATCTTTCTTTTCCTGGATAGTTTCAGCTCAGACTAACTGGAGATGGACTGAAGTGCAGTATCTAATCAGGAAGATGTGACAAGATTTATTTTTCTTTCCTTTACAGAAAAGGCCACAGATGGCTCTCTGCAGAGTGAAGACTGGACGCTTAACATGGAGATCTGTGACATTATCAATGAGACAGAAGAAGGGTATGTGCTATTTCAGTAAACTTTGAAAGGTTCATGAACACAGTTTTCATCCAGTTGCACTCGGCGTGTGAGGAGGAGCGGTGAATCTGGGGGCAGAGGCTCACAGTTCGAATGCAGTTTGCTAATGAGTTGCTTAGTTTTTCTCCTCCTTAGACATTTAATGAAACTACTGTGTGATGCAGCACTTCCTGTGCTCGGTCTCTGCTTGGGAGGCCTGGCATAAAAACTGTATTGCTGGAGAGGGTACAGACTTTGTGCTTCTGGGGTTCTTGTTTTCAACAGGTGTATATCTCTGCGGTGCTGCAATGCTGTGAATTTCA
>NW_010353715.1:0-984 GCF_000700745.2 Antrostomus carolinensis | reverse complement strand
TGGTGTTCTTCACCTGGGTCAATCCTGGTCCTCCTGGACAGGGTGAGCCCTGGACCAGGTAGGCATCAGCAGCATCCTAAGCCAGAACTCCTCTGGGCAGGATGAGACATGACAAATCATGGCACAAATCTGTTTTTACACTACCACTGAACTGATGGAGGAACAGCAGCTTTTCCATAGCATACATTGAAGTAACCAGCAAACCCATTCACTGCTTGCAGTTAAAATTAATAGGCAACCTTGCCCTTCCTTATCTACACAGCAATTATTTCCTAATGCAGGCAGCAAAGTCATGCCAATGTTGCCCTCTGGGCCTCACAAAGCACACAGCCTAATTCACATTATCCAGGAGCAGCCAAGCCAAAAATTTTTTAGAGGCAGAGATATTCTTATATCTGCTCTCATTAAGCAATTTCCTGTGGTATTTACTGAGTGGCTACAGCCTGCCAGCACACCCAACAGCCATACCTCTCCCAACCCTTCAGTTCTTCAAGGTGTCAATTTTTTTTTCTTTTTAATAGGGTTTTTAGGGACTAACAGTGATGTCCAAATAGTTGAGAAGTCTAGCCAAGAACACACAACCTGATTCCATCACCAGAGTAATTTCTATTGCAGGCTCTGCAGGAGTCTGATGCCACATTGTGCTCAACTGTCCCACCAGGAGAAGATTTTTTTTTTAACTCTCAAAGTAACCTGTTAGAAAACAATTAGAATTAGTCAGATCCATAACAAGCAAACAACCAAACTCCTATTTCTACTGCAATTCCAAGTATCCCAATCCCAGCTAAGCTTCCAGATCTCCCACAAGTCACCATCCAAATTTATTTCACACCTTATCCGTCACTTCCCTGCAACTTTTTGAATACAGCTATACCCCTGCTTGTTTGCTGGAGGTGGTAATATCTGATTCCAATATTACCTTCCAGAAAAAAAAAAGTCAGTGACTGACTTGAAACCTTCACATTTCACAAGTCTTCTGATAAT
>NW_010353714.1:0-976 GCF_000700745.2 Antrostomus carolinensis | reverse complement strand
TTTTTTTTTTTTTTTTTTTTTTTGGCAGAACCCTGTTTTCTTGGCATTTTCACTCATTTTTGAGACCAAAATGTGCTTATTTAAAAAATGGGGACAAAGTAGTTACATAGCACTAATTCTGTGGCTGCATCAGCAAAGCAGGACTGCATACAGGATCATAAGTTTTGTTCACTCAGTGTCATGCAGATGATTCCCCTATTTTTCCTTCATATTTTTTGTGTTCTTGAACTGTATTCTCAAAATGTTAGCAGTAAATATACCCTGAACTGCATTTATATTAGAGGTAAATGGAAAGCTAATAAATCATCTATAAGATGCAATTTCCAGTAAGATAATTTAGGTAACTGGCAGTAGGGTAAATGTTTAATAAATTTACATGCATATGCAAATACCAGGAGACAGAAAGAAATCTTGTGCTCCTGCAACGTTTGATTTTGGGGGGGATGAGGTAGGGGGGAACAGGGGAAGGAACGCCTTTCAGGGGAAACCTAGTAGTTAAAATACCAACAGGTTTCCAAATTCTTTCAGGTACTGGCAGCAAATGATGTATTGATTTTGCTGTTAAACTGCACAGCTGTAACCAACACATTAGACATGGAAGATAAAAGCAATGACTAAAAGCACCTTATTTCATCTGTCACACCTGAGGCTCTGCCTTCTTCAGACCTTTAGTGTATTAGCACAGAAAATCAATTAGGTAAAGAGCTAAACAAATGAAGGGAAAATAAAAAAAGGCCTCATTCACAAAGAGTCAGGAATGTCATCAGGCCCTGGAGATTTCAGCAAAGTGTGAGATATGTCCAAATAAACCACAGCAACTTTTCTGAACTTTTTTAAAAAAGTGATTAAGTACTGCTTGGATACATCAAGGAGCATCTGTTAGTGCAGGTCTAGCAAGTGAAAATTTGTTTCTCAATCTGTGTTATTTTGAATGTCTAACTGATTCTTGTCATCCTAGTCAGTGTTGAATGATGGA
>NW_010353713.1:0-984 GCF_000700745.2 Antrostomus carolinensis | reverse complement strand
ATGTGTGCCTGTGTATATAAAAGAATGTATATGTGTGTATAGATGATATGTGTGTGTGTGTGTGCGCATGCACATATATAAACGATAGGTGTACACGTGTATGCATAAACTCTGCATATGAGTGTGTGTGCGATGACTCCTGGGCTGCTCACCCTGGGGATCTCTGCCCCATGAGCAGGCGCCCAGCTGCCCTACGGCCTTTGGGAGATGCCTGGGACCTCCCTGTGCCTCCCTCGTCACTTCACTGTCCTGTCCTGCTAAAGCCCAGCTCTGCCCCTGCCCCTTGGGACAGCCTCTACCTCTCCACATGGAGGCCTTTCATCTTACCACGCTATTAAACAGATGTTTCATTTTTTTCCTGCTGGTGGATTCCTGCCTTGACTTTCAGCCTTTTTTCTTTCTTTTCCCCATGGCAATGGTCTGCAAAAATCCAATGTATCAGTAATTTCAATCTGACCTGAATAAGCAGAGTGCATTTTTGGTTTCCTGGCCTGGAGGTGTTAGGTGGGTAATCTCCTCTAATACATCAACTACTATTTTGATATGTGATTAAAAAATATATGCTGGGATGTTAGAAATGCTGATTGCTGCCACTAAAAAAAAATCTCATTCCAGATTTGGTACCTCCAAAAAGTTTTATAGCAAGAGTCTGCCCAGCTGGCACCATCCCAGGGTAGAAAATTCACAGTCAGTCATACTTGACCTGATAGTGAGATTGTCATAAGCACTAATAGCTGTCCACTACAAAACTCCATGTGTGTTTTGTATATTATTTCCATGTATATTTTTACTCTGTGTTTACCTTATTAAATTAAAAAAAAACTTTTTGTGAACAGGGGAACAAGATTTTTGTTTTAATCTACTAATAGTCCCCCACCTGCCCCAAATGAAGCCCTTTTCCACATCTGCCCACTGTAACATCCCCTTTCTCGCTCCCATCCCCTTCCTGTCTCCGTCTCAGATCCTGCAAATGTGGCTGGGCAA
>NW_010353712.1:0-984 GCF_000700745.2 Antrostomus carolinensis | reverse complement strand
TTTTTGTGGGTAGCCAGCAGAGATCCACATTAAAATATGTAATATGGAAGTAATTATGGCATTAGAACACAAGACACAGAAATATACAAGGCTGGATCATGTCTAGTGGGGGACTGCAAGTCCTTCCTAAACCATCTGACCTGCCCACATCTAAGCCACACAAAAGAGGGCTGGGAGGAAACAGAAGCTGCACATTAAGTGCTGCTTATTTCCATGCAGATTGGCAGAATGGAAGAGATTCCAGTTCCAGTAAGCAAACTTGAAGACAGATGTACAGTGCTAACCAATGCAACCAAAGGCAGGTTGTGAGAAATTATCTTTTTATGAAAGACTGAGCTGATGACTCAGTACAGAAGGCCACCTTTGAAAGCACAGAAGACTTTAAGAAGGAGCAAAGACCTGCTGACCTGCAATACAAGAGATGCAAATTAATTGAGGACAGAGCATGACCTTCACCTCAAGATCACCAAAATATACAATCTACCAAAAAAAAAAAAAGAAGAAAAAAGTACCAGTATTCCTAGAGGCAGAGAATAAGATGACAAAAGACAACCCTCCTTCCTCCCCCTCTGAGGAGTCCCAAGTGCTTGTGAATCAAAGGGTTTCAACTTTACACTTAATTCAGCAACAGGAATAAAACACTAACCAGTTAAGTGGGTATTCTAGTTTATTCTAGTTCTTCCAAGCAAGATGCACAGTCGCAGTCACAACCTTACGCTTATAGGTTCAGAGCGAGTCATGCACAGTAATGGGACAGTAAAAATAAATCTCAGTCTTCAAAACAGAACAGAGGCAGGAGTCAGATTTTCTGGCGTTATCGAGACACAGCAGCATTACAGACATAATTGATTGGGGATTATTTGGGAAAGTCTAAAATGAATTTTGATGGTTTTAATCGCTAATGTACCTATTTAAAAATAATCAAAACTTATTTCATTAATTTCTTCTACATCCTTTGATACAATTGTATTTATACAAAAAATA
>NW_010353711.1:0-984 GCF_000700745.2 Antrostomus carolinensis | reverse complement strand
GAAGCAGCCTTACTTCTGGATATTGTACCACTCATTAGAGTCATCTGTGCTAAGGACAAATTATAAGTTCCCTATATAAAATCTGGGAGGAGAGATATACCAGAGGACAAGAACCAAAAAATGACAGTAGCCCTTTTCACATGGTGAGAACAGGAGCAGTGCTCCTCTTTTTGTTCCTATCCTAGCTCCCTCGCCACGAATGGAGCTGAGGAAGGGTTTGGAGGAGAACATATCACTAGTTCTCCTACAACCAGCTCCTTTTGTGGGAAGAGAAGGGAGGGCATTGTCAGCTTGCAGTTAAAATAAGGATCTGCCCGTAGTATTATGATATGGCTGTGGCGCAGAGGAAAGGCAGTTGCTGTACAACAAACTCATCGTTTCAACCTTACAGGAAATTTTCTGAAGTCTCCACATTTTCTGTGACTTGACAGTGTCCAAAGCCACTGGGTGAATTAGGCAGGATTCTTTTGGTAAGAGCAGATATTTTGTGCAGAGAAGTGGCCATAAATAGCAAGCTTTTGGGTGTCAGCATCAGTTTGATAACCTGTCCAGCTAAAGCTCCTCAAGCTGGGTCCTCCTCCCGTCTACATTCATGCTGCTAAAATTTCTGACACCACTGATTTCAAGTGCAAACTTCTGTGGTATATCTGTCCTTCCTACTCGTACCATTTTGGGTGTATAACCAGATGGAAACTGAGCAAAGACTGATCATTGACCACCTGAATGGAAGTCTCAATGATATAAAGGTGATTAGGGCAAATTTTGAAAGCAAAATATTGTCAAGAAGCAAGAAACTGGCTGGAAGAGAGGCTAATCTGAAGTCTGAGCAGGATAAGGGCTGGAGCTTTTTTTACCCCAAAACCCCAATTGAAATGGATTTAGAGGAACTAGCTATTGTATCTCACCCTTTTCTCATAACTTTTAGTTTAGGGAAGAAAGCATCCACAAACCATTTGTTCATAGAATCATAGAATGGTTAGGATT
>NW_010353710.1:0-981 GCF_000700745.2 Antrostomus carolinensis | reverse complement strand
CCCAAACCATTCTATGATTGTATGATTCTATTTGCATTGTTTGGTCAGAGGCTTTTGAATTTTCACTCAAAATGCCTACATTTCTAGGCAATATTTTTACCAAATCCCAAATTATTTCATTTTCTTGGAAGACTTTTTCAGGGGGAAGAAAAAAAATAAATAAATATTGGAACAGCTTTCCTGGCTAAACCTAAGAAAATCTGTATGAGTCCGTGTTACTTATTCACTTGTATAAATGTGTTTAGTTCCACAAATGCAAAGGTGCCGGCACTGCAAGTGTGTTAGTGGGTGATAAGTGCTGTTCAGACACTCAGTAATGCAGTGTGGAAATAAATGACCACATTGCAGATTATTTGAAACCCCTGACAGGTTCCGTATGGGAAAGAAACAGCCAGTACAAATAGATTAAGCTCAGAACCGATGTTTAATGTATGAAACTCTCTTAAAGTTCCTAATGCTAAAAAGCACTTGCAGGAAAATGCAAAATCACACATATTTGAACGGAATGGTTACGACTTTTGGGGGTTTTGCAGATGGAAACGCTAACAATTATTGCACAGTGATGTCCTCCTGTTCTCCCCCATCCTTGCAAAGCTGCTGAGGTAGATGTATGTCACTCCCAGATGGAGAGCATCTCGAAGGGTAATGAAAGCATCCCATCGAGCAGTGGGTATTGGCAGAGCCTCCTCATTAAGATGATTTTCCTCCATAATGAGATGTTGCGGAGTACAGCTCCATTCAAAACCCTTTAAATAATGTTAACATTGAATATAATAACCTTAGAGGGAAATAAAATCCCTCTCCGGCTCTGTTTCTGTCTCTGAAAGGGAATCAATTTTCTCTGCCTGATAGCTTTCCCCAGCACTTAACACAGATGGGGAAGTCACTTATTGTTAGGGTGGCCCATGAATTTCCTTCTGAAGGTCAAACCTTAAAAAAAAAGAGAGGGGGGGAAGAAAGGAAAGGAAAGGAAAGGAAAGG
>NW_010353709.1:0-978 GCF_000700745.2 Antrostomus carolinensis | reverse complement strand
GTCCTGAACACCAATGGTTTCCTCTGGCCTTTTACTTTTTGCATCTGAAATATTGTGAGTGGGGTGACAGAACCGAAGCAGCTCCCGCTCTTAGTGGCAGCTCAGAGTTTAATATCTCCTTTTAGCCCAGATTTCCGTTTCTCTGCAGTCCCAGCTCCTCTGCCAGGTCCCGTCGGTGTCTGTCTCTGTGTGTCCCCAGAGCAGAGCCCCCAGGCCCTGTCAGTCCCTGTCCCAAGGCCCTTGTGCATTCAGGACGGTGCCCTCCTGCTCTCCAGAGGCTGTTTGTGATGTGGTGCCGCTGCCTGTGTGAGAACCAGTTTGTACCCCGGGAGCTGGAGGCCCCAGTCGCAGGGTGTGAGGTGGCAGTTCCAGTCAGGGATGTCCCGCCGGGCGCTGGCAGCGAGGGCTGCGGGGCGGCTGCTGTGAGGGGAGGCCGGGGCTGCCCCGTGCTGGGCCCGGCCGGTTCCAGCCGGTTCCCTCCGCCCCGGGAGGGGGGCGATGCCTGAGGGAAAACGTTCCCGAAGGGGCAGAACCCGGCCTGGAGCCGAGAGGTGAGGAGCAAAGGGTGAGAAACAGCCGTGCGGCAGCCGGGGCAGAGGGAGCGGAGGGAGGAGCTGCTCCAGGCCCCGAGCAGGGCTCGCCCCGCGCCCAGGGAGGAGCCCGGGCGGCAGCAGCGTTGGCTGGAGGGAGCAGAGGCCCGTGGGGAGCCCGCGCTGCAGCAGGTTCTCCGGGCAGGAGCTGCGGGCTGTGGAGGAGCCGCGCTGGAGCAGGTTTCTCCTGAGGGACAGCGCTGGGAGAGGGCCCGCTCCGGAGCAGGGAGCTGTTTTCCGCTGAGCACAACCCCTGTGCCCCATCCCTCTGCTCCGCTCAGGGAACGGAGGTGCCGTTGGGGATGCGGGAGTGAAGCTGGGCCTGGGCAGACAGGGAGGTGAGGGACGGGGGTTTGGGTTTTGTCTTTGTTTCTCCCTGTCCAGCTCT
>NW_010353708.1:0-983 GCF_000700745.2 Antrostomus carolinensis | reverse complement strand
TTCTCAGTCTTGGAGATAGGATCAACAAAAACATAAATTTACTTCTACTTGGTAATCATGTTTCTTTGTGTATTTTCTGGAGCTATACAATTGCAAGCTATATGAAAAAGCTATGCGAAACTTTGCCTTTACTAAAAGTTTCAGTATTTTTCACTTCCCTTCAAGGAAGGAATTGATGAATCATTTGTTGTTTTACACTAATCACATGTTTTGAAGATTTCTTTTTTGAGAGTATAATTTTAAAATAAAAAGAAGCCTTGTACCTTACAGATAGCTTTTGTTTCATTCTTATACAAAAAAGATTATTGTTTTTATGCTAATCACTAACTCTTTAGTGGAGAATAAAGGGAGAGAAAGGGAACAGAAAAGGAAGGAAGGTAACAAAGACTTCTGTCAAATGCTGACACTCGATATCTTATATTCATATATAAATGTTATATGCATATATTTATATAACATATGAATATTCAATATTCTATTGAATATATTGAGAAATATATTCAATGTTATGGTAGGAAAGTTTCCTCAAACTAAGGGTAGAATTTTCCTAGGAAGTGAAAACACAGCTTGCTTAGAACTGAGAAACTAGCTTACCTGAGGAGAGCTTCCAGCACTGGAAGAACAAGACTGAATAAGACAAAATTTATTGACTAATAGAATACTGGAGTTTCTAGAGAAATTCAGACTCTCTAACTGACTGGCCAAAGACAAAGTAACTGGACGTATGCATAAGAAGAAGTAGCTATTAAACATATGTACATTTCTGCCTGCACTCAAGACAAACACAGAGTCTTATTGATTTCTTATACATGATAAAAATATTCCTACCCACATAGTGGATAGGCCACAAAGCACAGTTCAGATTAATTCTCATGGTTTCTTAAATATAGCTTTTGTTTGCGGATAAATCTTATAAATCTCTTATTCATGGATAGTTATATGTCTTATTCATCTGAGGGAACTGGCAGACAAAGTTGCGAAGC
>NW_010353707.1:0-983 GCF_000700745.2 Antrostomus carolinensis | reverse complement strand
GGACATCCAAAGCTCTAAATGTCACAGACTGAACTGTGATGGATGGTAAGAAGCATCTCTCACTTTGAGGATAGTTGGGATGCTGTGAAACACCTGATATACCAGAGGCTCCTTCTATGGAGAGAGAGGAATAAAGTTTTATGGATGACTGAGGATCAGCTGAATTCTCTGCTGTCAGAGCCATGATGGGTTTTCTTCTGCCTGGGAGCTCTGTGTCTGCTTGGGATAGAAGGGTTGATTGCACGGTGGGTGAAGGACAGTGACTTAGATCTGATGGCTGAATTTTATTCTCATTCCCTTTTAGTTTCAAGCCTTCTTCCTGGGAAGCTGTTGCCAACGAGGAGATGTGGCAAGCCAGGTGATGCTCCTTTGCTGCCTTCCAACAATCTGTGGGCAATGCCAACTCACTGGCGTGGAAATACACACCAAAGCGGGCAGCTTGGTGGTGCATGGCCTTATGGGATCTAAATGTGCCAAGCTTTGGAAGGAAAAGCTTGGCAGAATGAAGTGAAGGGTGCATGGCCTCCAGCAAATCCTTCAGGAAAGTGATGGTTTTGTTCACCAAAAGGTTCTGCTCGAAGTATCTCGAAGGAACAGAGGGTGGTTTGGACACAGGGGGAGAAAATACATCATGGAGAGCAATTTATGACTTAAATGGAGAAGCTGGTGTAGTGTCTCATACAACTGAGAAGCTGTATGGACACGTTGAAGATGTGTATGACCATGTGGTGTGAGCTGGTTACATTAAGCAGTTGTTATATGGAAGTTTTTCTTGTTTTCCCAGGATGAAAACGGCTTTCTTCATATTTGACCTTGCAGAAACTGCCAGTGTGAGCGCGGAAATGAAATCTCAACTTTACACCTTTGCATACACTGTAAGCCATATGTTTTGGTTATGAATGATCCCTGCAGTCTCCCCGTCTCCATCCTTTTCTTCTTTTTCCTTTTTTCCTTTTTTTTCTCTTTTCCTTTTTTCCTTTTTT
>NW_010353706.1:0-983 GCF_000700745.2 Antrostomus carolinensis | reverse complement strand
TTTCATAACATAAAAAAAACAGACTGAAAACTTGAAGTATCTTAGGAGGCCTGGTTTCATTCTAAACCACTACTTAAAATTTTGCATAAATAGCAAGGATGGGAGAGCAAGGGAGACTAGTAATTCAAGTGTATTCAGAATGTATACACTTGTTTGGGATCATAGAGGTAACTAGTCCCATTATTTTTTGGTTCACAAGGAAAATCTGCCTTTGAACTGAAACTGGGAGTGCAAGCTTTACATTTCTGTCTGGTTTACTTCTACCTTGAGGTTTTTGCTTATGACTTATTTCTTTAGCTCATTTTCTTTCAGTCTTTTTTCCTCCTGTCCATGTTTCTGCCACCTTCCCTCTGCCTGCTCTCTGTGTGTTTCTTTTTGTTTTGCCTTTGTTGCTTCTTTGTTCTTCCCCCCCAAAAAAATACCTTTGGAGATGTTTCACCTCTCACCTGTAGAGCGTGTATGTTCAAGTTAGATAAGTCCTACATCAGAAATAAACTACTGTGTAAATACATTTCTTACCCAAGTCATTCTCAGTTTGGGTATGAAATTGCTTTTTCCTCAAGTACATTTAGACAGTAGTGTCTGACAGTGTACTACAGCAGGACTAAACAACAGATTGCTCTTGATTTGTAGGATTATTTTTTTTTTTTAAATTTGCTGCATTGCAACAAAAGAAATTAAATGTAGCAGAGCCCAGTCTTCCGCTCTCTTTAATCAGAAGCGTTTAGGAAATGCCACACCTGTAAGAGCTTATTGCTTGCTTGACTTGTAGCCTCTATTTTGCTTAGTAGCCTTTGCCAGTTATCAGAAAAACTCTCACTCCTCATTCTTAATCCTACGTCTTTCAGAACCAAACCTTTAAATGTGAGAAGTGAATTTGAGCTGAAAACTAGTGTCAAGTTCAGTCATTTAGAAGTATTATGTATTGCTGAAAAGAAGGGTCACCTTACTGAATTATTTTAAAAGTACCATGTGTCTAAAGT
>NW_010353705.1:0-983 GCF_000700745.2 Antrostomus carolinensis | reverse complement strand
AAAGCAAAGATAGTGTTGTTCCCTGTGGAAAGTTACTGGTTAAAGTAATTGTATGCCTACTACAGGAAAGTATTGCTGCACCAGAAGCAAAAATGTAGCAGCAGTAAAATGAAAGAGGGAGGGATACTGAGTAATAATGCACAGTGGTAACTGGAAAAGAAATCTGCAATATCCCACAGGAAGATGGTAATCAAAGACAGTTTAAAAAAATGAACTTGAAGTATTTTTATTTTTGCAGCATACGAAAAGTGATAAATTAATTTAGGTTGACCTGAACACATTTTGCAAAGGGCAATACTACTGGCGTAGAATACCCACAATGCTACTTGTATTTATAATATTAAAGCTGATGAGAAGTTGTCTACAGTATGCACACACTATTGGAATATCATTACTGTTAGAGAGTACAAAATCTAAGATGAAATTTATAGAACGTTCAGACATTGTGATTCTGTTTTAATATTGCTAATCATAGATCTTTCAAACAAATGTGATTAGTTAGACTATATGTTACACATTTAAATCACCACAACTCCTCTGTTTCACGGTAACTAAGAGCTCTGGGCAATAATAAAATGTAAGTAATGACCCTTTTCATTTCAACACTGTAAGCAAGAGGTAGAAATGCTCACTGTTTATGAGAAAATTGTGATTGGTGGAATGAATTAGCGGTAATTGTTCTGCATTAAGTAAACAAAGGAAACTATCATATATTAATGCACTCTCCATTTTATTACAGCTCAGTCAGATAGTCTGATCAACTGCGACAGGAACTGAATGAATTAGCTGCACCCAAAGGTGCTGTTTATTAATTTATCTTAACAAATAATGATGGTGTGTCAAAGTAAATTATGTCGCTTCATATGTTGCATGTCTTTGTATTGAAATACCAGCAGTGAAAGAGATTTGTTCACTTGCCCTTTTCAAGTCAGAAGTGTTAAGCCATCCATGTGTTGTTGGGTTTTATGTTTCCCTCCCTTTTC
>NW_010353704.1:0-982 GCF_000700745.2 Antrostomus carolinensis | reverse complement strand
GCTGATGAGTCTTTCTGAAATCTATCAAATTGTTTCTCTCTTTCATACTTCTCTTCTTACCTTTTTGCTCAGCATTAACCTGTCTCCCAGGTCATCTATCCCCTTTCTTCCTCTTACTTCTACTGTCTTATTCGAATTTTCATGTATGTCTGTCAAACTCATATCCAGGTTTCGTATTCCTCAAAAATCAGCCCTGATTTCTCTTTCCAATTTATCTCTTTCCTATTCTTTGTAAAATCCTTAATTATACTGCAAAATACAACAATTTTCTCCCTTTCATCTGTTTTGGATGCCTTCCTGGCTTTCTGTGTTCCCACATTGATACCATTCTCACTAGTGTTGCTAATGACAAATCAATTTCCAAAAATCTAACAGATTTTTGTGCTCAACGTCACCACAGAACAATCTTTATAATCTCCATCGTTATGGCCAAACATCTCATTCAGGCCCTTATGCATGCTGCCTTGATTAGTAAAGGATTCTCCAAAATGCAGTCATTGGCTTCATCATTCCACATTAATCACTTATGGGCTGTAGTAAATGAAGATGAATTTGCTTTCTCTTTTTCCTGTACCTTCAGTCTTTGTTTCTGCTCTGTCCTTTAGCAAAAGGCAATTATGGACTTTTGTGCATAAATTCACTGTGTGTGCAGTGCTGAGTGGCTCAGCATTAATCACCATACCACTACCTGGAAAAATGCCACTATTCAGAATCAAAATTAAAGTAGTCATAAATTCCTTTAAAGTAGTTAAAGAGTTTCTGACATATCTTTTAATTTAAATGGCAATAATGTATCTATTTTCATTATACTACTTGGAAACTTCCAAGTAAGAACATCACAGTGTGACGACTTTGGAAACGGCTATGCACAAAGGAGGAGGTCTGTCCAATACTACATGAATAAGCAAACTATGCTTAGTAAATGAATAAGCAAACTACAAAGTGAATAATCAAACTATGCTTCATTACTCCACTGAATAAA
>NW_010353703.1:0-979 GCF_000700745.2 Antrostomus carolinensis | reverse complement strand
TCTGAGTTCTCTCCTGGTTCATCAAAGGAATGACAGCTGGGACATCCGAAGAGACTTGGGTTTGCTGATAAATCACTTTCATTGGCAAAGGCATGTCCTAATTCTGAAGATAAATTGCCTTTTTTCTCCTCTGGGGAATTTGGCAAGTGTTGCATGGTGACCCTGACCGTGCCCTTTTTGAGTTGCAGGGACAGGTCCAGAACGGTGGGTTCTGGGAGAGACAGGACCCCAGGGGTCTCGGCAGTCTCTGTTCTCCTGCCAGGACCATCACACCAGTGCTGGCCTTGATTCCACTGACAGGAAAGGGTGACAGGAGGTTCCCCAGAGCGTGGCACGTGAACTGGGGTTAAAGGCTGTGCCCTGCTGGGGTACTCCCCCCACCCCCAGCGATGGCTCTGTGTTAGGAGCAGCACAATAGTCCTGCCCTGCCATCAGCCATTCCTCATACCAGAGCTTGCTTTAGGTGAAATGGTCACACCTCTGTTAAACCTTCATCTCGGCTGGTGCTGCCTGTAGTTTTCTCCCCAGGTAATGATAAAGCCAGCAGTGTGGCTGCCCAGTAGGTTGGTGTCTTACTTTCCCCAAGGAAATGTTGATGGTTTCTGCTGCTGGCTCAGCAGTGGAGTTCTCCAAATCATACATCTTCTATCTCTTTTCATTGTTTTAGGCAGCAAGTGAAGTTGAGATGAGTTTGTTACTGGCTTTGGGAATCTTCAATCTGGACTCTGCCGTGCTGTTACCTTGCAAGCAGAACGATGTCACGTGAATTCTGCAGCTGCAGAGGTAATTGTATCTTACTGTTCTTGAAGATGTTGAGGAAAGCCTCCTGAAATCTAGTTCTATATTTCTGAAGCTGTTTTACAGCTTGTAAATTGTTACAGATGGAACAAGGAGGAATATGATTGTTTGCCTGTAGGATTAAGAGGTTGAAATTCTAACAAGGGATTATGACTGCTCTAAAACCTGTAAGACTTGCTCC
>NW_010353702.1:0-980 GCF_000700745.2 Antrostomus carolinensis | reverse complement strand
TCAGAGCTGCACCTGCTTTGTGCAGGAGGTTGGACTAGAGGTCTCCCGAGGTGCCTTCCCACCTGAATTGCCCTTTTATACTATGAAATACAACCTGGGGTTTTTTTGGGGAAAAAAAAATAAAGTATCAGTACTACATTTTCCAAGGTATCTTTGCTTATATATGTAGCTCAAAAACACTTGCAAGACTGTATTTGACAGTCTCATTTGCCTGCTGTATTAGCCAACTTCTGTGAAGCATTCATAGCAACTTCCAGTTTTGACTTCAACTGTAACTATTTTGATTAATTATTTTACTTTTACCAACATAATATATTAAAACCAGAAGGAATCTAAAGGGTTTATATGCTAACTTTTAATATTAACTGTTGATGAAATTACCCTAAATTTCAGTATTATTTGAGACAGTAGAGGGCACAATTAGTGTAATCAGTAATCTAGATGGGGCAGTTACACCAGATGACATAGATTATCTGATCAATGTGACATAAGTAATCAAAGAAGGCATCTTCTATATTGCATTGCATTAGTAACAGAGCAGTATAGAATAAACTACTTTCCTCTCCTTGACATGAACACAGCCCTGTAGGTTCAAGATCTAGAAAAGAAAAACAGAAAGCCTTGATGTAAAAAGAAGTCTGGAACAACTGGCATATACCCCTTTCAAGTTTATCCAAGGAGAAAGTTATTCATAACATCTGTCTTGCATGCCCTGTCTCTTCTAATATTTTCACAGCTATAAAAAATGGCTTAGATAAGATACACATACTGAATTGGTTGTCATCTACACACTAAGAATTTCATTTTGTACCACACCAAACCACTTCAATAATCTTCTTAATCGTATTGTATGATTTTTCAACATTAAGAGTGACAGAATTGCATTTTGTGAAATCCCATGAGAGCCTGTGCTGCACGTAAGCCCAACATAATCCTTTGCAGTGCCTAAGGATGAAGGAAGAAGAAAAGAAAAAAAAAAA
>NW_010353701.1:0-979 GCF_000700745.2 Antrostomus carolinensis | reverse complement strand
TTTTTTTTCTTAATGGTGGGCTTAATGCAGAGCTCATCTACTGATCATTAAACAATTACCCTGTGGTTTGAAACTGGTTTTAGCGAGAAAGGACTAAATGATCTTATAATGTTAGGGAACTGTCAACATAATATATGGGGCTGCATTCAGCATAAATTATAGGCAGTTTCCATGCCACAAAAGCCGCACAAGTTCACGGATACAGCCAAACTATTCAGCAGAAAGTTCTGCCAGGCCGCAGGGCCCGTTTTGCCAAGACGTGCAGGTGTACACCATGGAGAGCAGCCCCACCACCAGCCCAGGCAACTCCACATCTCCTCCCACCCAGCAGCACTCTCCTTGGGTTACCTGAGCCAAAGTGTTATGTGATCCCAGAAGCTATAATGAGGATTTTCAAAGCTGTTCCAGCTCTAAGATTACATGTCCTTTCATCTGCAGGTGCAGGAGCTGTGGATGGAGTCCCTTGCAGATATTTCGGAGAGGTGTCCACCTCCAGGATACAAACAGAGAGAGCAGCTTGGCTTGGTGCCTTGGGCTTTATGTGTTTGAGGTGACACAAAGCCATCTATTTCTTTCTTGCTCCTGAGGCAACATCTCCCTTGTCAGGAGGCCAGGTAGTTTGGAGGCTGAAATAGCAAGGGACTCATTTCACATACACAGTCCTGGAAACAGGACACCCAGCTCACATGCATGGACACACACAAAGTCTGAGTTGGACAGTTCCTTAACAAAGGCCAAGGCCATAGCTCTGCTATCACAGGTCCCAAATTTGGGGTATGTGCAAATGAAGTTCCTCCTTTGAAGGAAACATGTGAAGACCAGAACAGCAGTGTCTGAAAAACAGGCGTCTCAATTAATAACCTACCTTTGAGAAAGCAGTTAAGCCACCTGCTGTTGGGACACTGGGGCTTTGCATGAGTTCAGTGCAAGGGAAAGTTTTTTCATGTGAGTCTGGATTTTACTTTCATGCTTTCCCACA
>NW_010353700.1:0-981 GCF_000700745.2 Antrostomus carolinensis | reverse complement strand
GGTAGAAGCCAAGATTTCCAAAAGTGACCTGTACCACCAGCTGGCTTTGACAGAGCACTTTCCAGTCGTAGCTCTCGGCACCTGCCACAGTGACCACAGGCTTCATTATCCTGGTTTTATTGCTCTGGGAAAATGACACAGAAAGAGAAGGTCAAGAGAGGACCCTCAGCTGCTAAGCTTTTGGCACCTGCAGGTGTCTTACAGGTTGAAGCCAACTTTTTAGATGCCTTCAGAGGACATGTGATGAGGAATTTCTAAAAACTGGCCATTTTTTACAGCGAGGACCTGAAAGTGGTGGCTCTTGTCCACTGTGCAACACCTTGGTCCTACCAAGAGCAGTTAGAGATGACATCATCTCCTTACCAGACTTTGGGTGAGAGGTTTTAGGAGGATAGAAACCCAACGAAGCATCACCTTTGCCATCCATTTTGCAATAGAAAACTCATCCTGGCATGATGGTGAGACAGTTGAGCCACCCACACGGTTTTCACTCTTCGAGCATTACAACTTGCATGGGGCAGGGCGGCAATTAAATCTGTGTAACACAAGGAAGACAATCTACTCTATGACAAGTCAATCAAAGAAACCGGGTTGAATAAGCTTTTGAAGGTGGTGGATAATTAAGAGGTGGGGCTGTTTTGTAAATACATTGGTCATTTTTCCCCGGGGGTTTATTGCATTTTCAGGAAGAGAGTTAGGAACCGTATAAAAGATCTCAGGTGGGACAGGAGCTCATTCGCTCAGCTCCACTCCTCCTTCAGAGCCTTCAGAGCCAAGGTAAGTCACTACTTCACCACTAACATTTCATTCCTATCGACATTTGCTGAGCTGAGCTATGTTCTTACAAAGCTGGGTCTGTCTGCAGGTGCTGGGTTTCTTGAGAGCCAGGTTCTTGCCTTGGTGGTTGGGATAATTTTATGCTGTTAAAATTGATCTCCAGACTATCTATCTTAAGAAACAAGATTTATTGTTCTTATCACA
>NW_010353699.1:0-979 GCF_000700745.2 Antrostomus carolinensis | reverse complement strand
TCTGTGCCCAGCCTGTAGCGCTGCATGGGGCAGCTGCATATATATTAGCGCTGCATATATATTCCTCTTAAGAAAATTATGGATAAAACATCATCCCAGGCTGAAGGAAGTGCTGCAGAGGAGCTGCTACAAAGGCAGGAAAAGGCACGGAATGCTGGTGTACAAGTGCTCATCGCTGTGAAACCCATCTCCCTCACCCAAGCTGTTTGTCCCCATCTGCACTTTAAAAACCTCAGTAGAAAGCTTTTAAACATTGTATTACGCATCACCATGTTGTTCCAGTTTGTGTAGTGTGAATCAGAGGAGAGTACCCAACAAGGTGAGAGCACGTTTCAAAAAGCTGCCTTCTCAATACTCAAACCGTGGCTTTATAAAACAATCCCAGGGTTAGCCAGAGGTCTGTTTGAAAGCATCAGATGAATGAAAAATAGGGAGTATTACTTTGCCTTCTGTATTGGTTGCTAAAACTAACTGGGTGTTACTAGTTGTTAAAATTAGTGATGCTCCTGAGCATGGAACATTACTAGTGCAGCATTTAACTGAGAAAGAGATGCTGAAGAAAAACAAATCCAGTCCCGAGACCTGTGTTTTAAACTGGTAAAGGTTTATTTAAAGTGTGACAGTATAAAATACATTAAAAACAAGCCTGACAAACAGTAGCGCTCCCCGGGAACCGTTACGACAGCCGTGTTTCAGTACACACTATTTACTTTCCGCTGTTACCGATGTTCAATAAAGTGACCACGCTTGCCAAGCTTCTTGAATTCTGCGGTAAATCCTCTTTTGCTACAGATGAGGGAGGGAAGAGACCAGGCTGTGTCTGTAACAGACGGCGCAGGCCTTTCCGCTGTCTGCCTGCTCAATGCAGCCCCCCGCTAACGGCAGCGGCTCAGAGGGAGGGCCCGGCACGGAGCTGCCGCCGCAGCCCGGGGACCGGCGTGTCCCCTCAGTTAGTCGCCAGTGACTGGCGCTGCTCGCG
>NW_010353698.1:0-972 GCF_000700745.2 Antrostomus carolinensis | reverse complement strand
TATATATATATATATCTATAGACACATAGACACACACCAGACAACTGTACAAAAGCTAAAACAAAATAGGTAGTAGCACCTGTACATCAGGCAATTGTTACAGCTAAAGAAGTTAAAACAGAGCACAAATAGGCCAAGTCAAGTCCAGACAAAATCCAACAGGTCCTAAGGCCTATGTTGTCTTACCATAAAGCCTGTGCTTGTTGCAAGCAATAGCAACACCATATTTACAAGGCTACAAAAGAATAATTTCACAGAAATAGTGTAGTGAATTATCAGTGTCTTCAATCGCTCCCAATATGCTTCTGCTACTGTGGGGAAAAAACAAATTTCAGCACTGAATTTAATACTGTCCACATATGTAGTGAGTAGTGTCCAGATACGATAACCCTCTCCTGCCACTCAACTATTTTTCCCCTACTTGTAACTAATTTATCTTGGAGTTTTCTGATAGGATTAAATTTCAGTAATAGCTGCCTTTGTTTTAATGCTTTAAGGGTTTTCAATAAATATCAGTTCAAATTTGGCCCTGGCAGGAAAGGATAAAATAAAAAATTTCTGTTACTTCTGGCAGGAGTTAATCCTTTTTACAGTGGGTTTTGTAGTTATATCACAACCATGAGTGTGACTGGCTAAACTGGCACTCTGCCCCTTGGAAACCTCAGTCCAGAGAGCTGCAGGAGAAAATTGTTGGCTTGCTTCAACTTACTCCTACTCTTTTTCATCATTTGTTCATCATCAGTTATTCATCATCATTATATGTGGGGCTCTTTAATTACAGCCTTTCACTCCCCTTCATCTTGGGCAAGGACCTGGCTGGCCCCACTAGCTGAAAACTGCCCACACAGCAAATTGTTAGGGAAAGCACATCTTTCTGAGAGGAATGCAAAGGCTGTCCACATGCAGCCGAGGTAAGAAACAAAATACAGAGAGAAGCTGGAAAAGGATAAAACTAAAAGGCAAGGACGGGGG
>NW_010353697.1:0-979 GCF_000700745.2 Antrostomus carolinensis | reverse complement strand
TTTTGTGCCTCTCCTAGGCCAGGTACCAGGAGGGTTTACAGCCATGAAATGGCAGCAGGGATGCGAGACACAGCTGCATGCCAACTCTACCTGCCCAGGGGGAAATACTGGTCATCTCTCTCTTGCTTACACCACTCACTTTTTGAGTACAGACATTAAATATTAAATTACTGCAGTCTTACAGCATCTTTATTTCACACAGTGCTCCTGCAGCACTGAGTTGGGTTCTCGAGTGAGCCATCAACTGCTGAGGCTCATGGGCACGATCCAGAATGACAGTACTAGCACTGAAAGCAAATATAAACTAAGAGTGATGATGGGAAATGAAATAATAACAAAAGTGAAAATTAAAAACTCAAAAAATACTGTTTTCTTTCAGATTTAATCTGGCACAATTTTAAGAAAGCTTACCAGTACATTTTTCTAAATGACCTGGTGGAATGAGATGTTCAACTGTATGTTTTATACCTTTACCTGGGTGTTTAAGCAATTATGTAACTTTAAGTTTGTTCAGATTCCTCAACTTCATACTCCTATAGAAATGCAAAGTGATACGTATCTTTCCATGTAGCTGTTTTTACTTATAATTTAGTTCACTCAGAATTTTGATTAAATTTGGAATTGAAAAGTAACAGAAAAGCTGAGTATTTTATTAGTTAAATGCCACTAACTTAAATGTGCCAGACAAAATCCTGAAAATTAATCAGAATAAATGTCATGTATCTATTTATGGAGAAAGGATTACCTGCACTAAGTGATGCTGGATGATACTTCCTTCAACATATTCAAACCTGTAGATCTCATCTTTCAAATCTCGGATTTATTTATATTTAACCTCTAAAAATAAAGCGTTTCTACTCTTTTCAGCTGTTTGAACGAATGAGAAGGGCACTGAACCGCGTTGGTTTTGCTCTTCAGAAAAGGGCTATTACGGCCAAATGCTGATTTGGCACCGCAGCACCCGCCGGCCGCACGCCTC
>NW_010353696.1:0-978 GCF_000700745.2 Antrostomus carolinensis | reverse complement strand
TACTTGATGATCTCAAAGGTCTTTTCCAACCCTGTGATCTATTGAAAGGAGGACAACAAAGCCCAGCTCTGCCAAGGTACTTTTTTGGGGTAACATGTGTGCCCCTAAACTGCATATCAGGGATGGAGGAGGAAGGCAGAGCAGAAACGTGGAGATTCAGCTTCTCCACAAAGATTTAATAACAGCTCCTGCTTCAACAAGATTCTGTATCGCTAAATCACATCATTAGAGCGACACCAAGACACTTCCTTGTCTCCTCTGATAAATTGTATCGTATAAACGTAACAAGACCAGAATATTCAAATCAATTTCAGCGAGAAGATGGCGTGTGATGTTACAGCTTAAAATTGTCAATTAGCGTTGTCTGCTTTTTGACAGTGTTGTGACCTCGCAGCAGAGATTTGGAGCTGCCGGGGAACGCTGGCACCGATCGCACCGCTCCCTAATAGAGATGCAGAAATTGTTGTTGAGGCTTTGCAAATCCTGATAAACCTCAAATCTGGGTCAGTTTTGGAGGGTTTTTTGGGTTTGGTTTGGTTGTTGGGTTTTTTTTTTGGGATGGGCTAGATCTTCAGTCCTTTAAAACCAAACACCTCCGGTTGGCGGGGTGAATTTCTATCCACGGAGGATCCTTTGCAGCAGCTTTTCATCAGGACAACAATGTTGTTTGGCTGCGCTGAGAAAAGTGTCCTCATGTGCTGAATTTTTAAAATCCCTTCAGGTGCTGAATTTTTGAAACAAGTGAAACGGCATCTTCTGCAGGAAGATGGCTGGGCCAGGTTTTATTGTTCTTGCGGCAGCAAATCATTTCAGAGGGCTTCCCTTTGCAGAAAAAACCCACGTGGGGTATTTGCTTTGGTGTTTGCACATTTATTTTATGATTTTTATGATTTTTTTTATTTTTTATGATTTTTTTATTAATTTTTTAACAAAATCTGGTGCAAGATGAAGCAACAAATCACCTTTCCTCTTTTTCTT
>NW_010353695.1:0-976 GCF_000700745.2 Antrostomus carolinensis | reverse complement strand
TCCACATGGCTGCACAAGGAGCTGAGCAGATGTGTTCACTCCTTGCACTTCCAATGGTTTTAAGTGCAGTGTTTTTTGGAGGCCAGCTGGTAATGAGATTACCTGTTATGCTATTTTTTTTAGAGAGGGATATGAAGAAATCTTCACAAAAAACCTGAATGTATATAGTCTTTCATTCTAAAGTGATGGGAATACTCTAGAGCATTCTTTGTGTAAACCTGAAGTATGCACTAAGAGACGATGTTAATTCCATTTTGTGACTGCTGGTAAATGCAAGACAGAAAATGTACCTATATCCAACCCAGAATATATATTAATAAATTTAATGAGTCATTTAAGACTCTCAGGTGACTGAAACAAAAAAATAGGCAGTGTTTTTTATGATTTTCAAGACTCATAATTGTCTCAATTCAACTTCTCCAATTAAATAAAAAGCCCTGGCTGGTACAGTGAACTTGAGAATATGAAAAGTGTCCTCAATTTAAAACATGGCTTCTGTTAATCAGAAGTTACCCAAATTCTGTTTCAGGAAACAATTGTTAATAATTGATAATAACAATTGAAATCTGCCTGGTTAGTTAGTAAGAAGGTATAAGAGTGAGTCTGTAAAACACAAATATGTCTGATTGCAAGATGTTATGACAAAATGAACTGTAAGTAAAAATGAACCTGAACATTTCTATTTTTACTCTGCCAAAGACTCTGATTTCCCAAAGCACTTTTGTAATACCTAAAGGATATCTGATGCAGGGTGTGGGAACAAGCTGTTAGGAAATCTGTGAATGGTCTAGCATCTGCAGCTGAGAATGCCTGGTGACTGGGTAATGGCAGGAGAACTACCAGTGTTTCATGTAAAGATGCAAATTTATATCATGTCTGAACTCTTAGGGGTAAAGACCTTGCAATTTGCTAGCAGAGAGTTTTGCAGAAAACTTTCCTCATACTTAATCATAATAATGATTAACCACACAGCATG
>NW_010353694.1:0-975 GCF_000700745.2 Antrostomus carolinensis | reverse complement strand
TATCCTACCTTGGGGACAGGTGTGGGGAGCCCTGTCACCAGCAGCACAGGTGAGGGATGAGCGCAGGCAGGCAGCGGGCAAGGATTTAGCGGCAGGACTGGAAATCTCCGTAGGTGAGAGAAGATCAGGCTTGTTCTGCAGCACACCCCAACTCCAGCTCTCCTTCATGCCCTGAGCACGGTGATTTCTGTCCCCTGCAGCATGAGAGGAGGGTGAAGCTTTAAGCCAAAAGGTGTGAGGAAATTCCCCTGCAGCTCTTCCCACATCTCAGTGGGTAGATGGATTCAGCAAGGCACCAGTGAGCAGCACTGGGAGGCTCAGGTCCCTGCTGGGGTGCTCGTAGGGAGCTCATGGAAAATTATTTCTACAAGCCCCTTCCACAAGGAAGCTTTGGGAGTTGTTAGGATGGGCAAGTTCTCCCAGGGATGCTTCAAACTGGATGTGTTCCATGCATGAATTACAAGGATTTTTACATCTCCCCAGGCAATCAGCCACAGAGCTGGTGCCACCTTGCCACGTCCTGAGGCTTTAAGATACTTCTCTAGACAAAATAACTTTTTAAGAGCAAAAAGGTTTGTCTCACTGTAATAGACTTGGCCATTTTAGCTGAAACTTTTCTTTCTAAGTCAACCTAAAGTAGTAAGTATGGGAAATCTCAGTTTACAAATTAAATCCAGCTAAGTTAGAGATTCCCAACAACTTCTTTTTACAAATAGTTTCATAAAACAATCATCCCTGTCTCCTCTCCCCCGTCCTCCAGCTTCGGCTCCTGTTCCCTCTTCCTCAATCACATAGTTTTAGCAAGACCCAAAGTGTGCACCCCAGCCCACCAATGCTTCCCAGCACTGGGATGGCACAGTGTTCATCATCCCCACTGGCACCTCTCACTAGCTGGGAACAGACCTGGAACAGAGGGAATTCCACTACAGTAACAGTCATATGAAGCCTGAGCATTGTTCCTCCCATTATATATAA
>NW_010353693.1:0-979 GCF_000700745.2 Antrostomus carolinensis | reverse complement strand
CCCCCCCCAGTTATTTGTATTCAAATGGTATAACTCCTTGTTACCAGTGCAGTTGGTCAGAAGTCTGCTCAGTGCACTGGAGGAATACTAAAGCTTGCAGCCTATGAGCTGAAATACAAAATAGCTTTGGTGTTTTGTGGATGTTGACACTTGTGTATTAATGAAGATCTGTTCACAATTTCATGAAACTGTTGAATCTCTTCATGGTTTCAGAAATATCTTGTGAACTGAAATGGAAATTGCCTTGGTAGTTTCAGTTCTATAAAGTGACCTGCTTATGTGAGGCTGTTTGCTCTCTGTTGCCTTACCCATGCCAAGGAAGGATAAAGAAAACATGAAAATGACATTAAGCAACTGTTACTCTTCACAGCTACCTGATGTCACCTCTTCAGTAAAGAACAGAAAACCTCCCTTTCCCTGGAGAACAGGAGGAAATTTAAAGATACTCCTGTTTAGATTAGATTTTGCTTAGTTTGGAAACTGAAGGACAGATATTGTAATAGAGACTGATCTTCTCACCCTTTCATCTGTTTCCTTTTTCCATCCTGTTCACTGCTGGTAAAGCATGGAAAGGTTTCCTGTTGTCTATCAATGTGAAGCTTTTGAAATCGGAGATGAAGAAGCCTTTTCCAGGTCTGGTATAGAGGGAAGTAACCTAATTTACTAGAAGGAATCTAATAAATGGCATGGCCAGGTAGACCACACCCAACTGTGAATCTTCATGCTCTCCCAAAATTTTGGGGTTAGGATAAATGCTGGGATTAATAGCGAGATTTTTCCCTGAAGTTGACAGGAAAGGATGTCCACATGAGGCTTCCTGCATTCTTGGTAATTTGTACTTAATATTTTTCAAGGTCCCATCTTTTCTTTATAAAACAAACTCCTACATTTTATTTATTAGGAATACAGAAGACAGATACAAAATAAAAAAAATGTAACTTGGTTATGACCTCTACTTTGTTTGGGGTTTTTTTTGTTG
>NW_010353692.1:0-975 GCF_000700745.2 Antrostomus carolinensis | reverse complement strand
ATTAAAAAAAAAATCAAGATCCTTAATATTATCTCATATCCAACAGCTCAAAATGGAGTCACCCAAAGTCTCCATTTTGTAATGATAGACCTAGTTTCAACTCTTTGCAAGCTCAAGCTATGATGTTTAAACCTGAAACGTAACCCCTTTGCCATGTCCAGATCAAGGGTTTAGGTCTGGTCATTTTTATAGAAAGTGGCCCGGCTGAAACACTTTGAAAATACTTGAAACATGCCCAAGGTTGGCGTGTTGGTGAAGATCCAGGTTTCTGATTGTGGCTCCTCTCTAATTTAAACCCTCTATTTGGTGATTTTACTCAGAATCACAAAGGCTGAAGGCTAAATGGGCATGTAGTCATGCCTGGAAAGCAAAAGAATTTTTTTTTTTTTACTGTGAAGAATTTATATTCATCATACTAGGAATTTAGACTGACCTCTACCATTTTTAAGCACTACTGTATCAAGGAAATGGGATAAGCTGAGAATTGTACTGTATCTCTAATAAAGGGTATCTGACAACTGAAAATCAGCTTAAGCAGGGATTATCTATCTGTAATATTTTCAGTTAATAGTAAGTACATGTTCATGTTAGACAGCTAATGCCTTTAAACAGCAACCCACTTGCACACCCACACAGCCCTAAGCAGTGCTTTGGAACACCTTCTGGCACGTCTATTGTCCTGCCAGGGCTGCACTGACAATGAGTTTCCCAGTTCACAAATGCATGGTGCCTGGCTGAAGCAATGCAGGACGAGCTGACCTGCTGTGTGAACTTGTCACGGTGTTTCTGTGATGTCTGGACCCTGTGGAATGTGAAAGTTTCCTGTTTCACCAGTGTACCATGACTTGCATTTTGGGCAGAGAAACATATAAACATAATTAGATGGCTGGCAGCTAAAATCTCCTTTGAAAATGCAGTCAAGCTCTGTGGCTTTCATTTTTATTTTATTTGGGACGGATTAATCTGATATTGCCT
>NW_010353691.1:0-965 GCF_000700745.2 Antrostomus carolinensis | reverse complement strand
TGTGTGTGTGTGTGTGCTGCCAACACATCCTTCAAGTTCCTGCCCCTCCTTTCCCTCAGGGAAGCTCTAACTGCTCACCTGCCTTGCTCCACACAACAATCACCAGGTTATAACTCAGTGCCTTCTAATAGCCCCATTGTTTTAATTGCGTAATGGTGATGTGTGGTTTTAAATTAGTCATAACTTTGGTACCCGTTTTAATGAGATCTTCAGCTGTCTTCCCAGAGGGGAAGGCTTTGCCTTCCCAGGGGTGGTGTGCCTCTTCCCAGAAGAAATGAATTTCTACTAGCAAGGCGTGAAAAGGCGAGGTGGTAAAGCCAGTGCTGGGGGCTGTGTACAGGGAGAAGGGAAATAGCTGCGAGTCCTGGGTGCTGGGAAGCGTTTTGGTAATGCCGGAGCCTGCGACGTGCTGGGCACTCGCGCGTATAAATCCATCGGCGCGGAGTGTCCTTGCGATCGTGCTCGCTTTGAGAACAGCTAAATGTAATAGCCTTGTCTGTCACAGCATGGAGGAACACAGCCCACAAACACCCTCGTGTGTCTTCAGACACGTGAAATAGAGACCAGCGTTTAATGGCTGTCACACCAGTTGGTCTGCTCCCCAGGAATTTATGGCTACTTTGCATTCGTTATGTCTGTTTGGTCGTGGTGAGGACTGGTTGTGGTAAAACTATTTGGAGTTGAATCAACGGGGTTGTTGAGGAGACAGGAAGGCAAGTCACTCATTCCAGATGAGATAAAACCCTTTGTCTGCCCCTCTCCAGGCGGATTAAGGTGGGGGTTGCTGTGAAGATGGTGGGGAAGGCAGCCAGGTGGATGGTTTAAACAGTCCCTCCACATCCCAGACCACAGAACTGGGTTTGGGCAGTGAGATCCAAGGATCAGAGGGGATTTATAGCCAAAATATCCCTTTGGGCATTTTATGAAGAGCTGTTTGACACACATAAATACTTCTGCAGAAACAA
>NW_010353690.1:0-978 GCF_000700745.2 Antrostomus carolinensis | reverse complement strand
AGGTGGTAGGAAGGTCTGGTGATTTGGACTACAAAGAGCTTGGACAAGCTGGAGGGTCAGGAAACACTTTCTCACAGAGTTTCTTGAACACAATCACGTTCATCAATTATTCTCTTGTATCTGTGTTGCTCTTAAACCAGGAACTGTCATAACAGGCCTTTTGACACATCTATTATAAATTATAAATCTGTTACTGATTAGCCAAAAAAGAAACTATTTTGTAACTACAGTGAAGTCATCAGACACAAAAAAGGAAAATTACTGTTTTGCCTTCAGTTCAGGTAAGTCAACATCAGCTGCCCCAGAGAACAGCTACCCTGAATACTGTAAAGAATAGGGTGAGAATAAAACTGTTCAGCTAGAAATTGCAGAAATTGCCTTATTTATGACAGCATGAAAAACTTCCTCATTAGTTTGGTGGTCAGTTGAAAGCTGGTATGCCGTTTGATAGTCTATCATGCTTTTCAGAAGTTACCATCTACTGTGGTGTAACCGTATTCTGTGTGAGCCATCGCGTTTTGCCATCAGCCTCTGCTACATGGAGGTACTGAGGCTGTTCCTGAGCTCAGCAGGTGGAGGGGAAATGGAGCTCTGCTGGGCAGAGACTGGTGTCTCCATTACTGCAGCCTCTTCAGCCATAAGAACTGTCAAGGCTGCTTTCCTCTTAAAATGTGCCTTATGGGCATTTGGGAAAGATAAACAAAAGCTATGACATAAAATACTTGGCAGCTTTATCATAACTCTGAGACTGTGAGGTGTGTTATATTCGGGGGTCCAAAACCTTCCCACATATGTGCTCCTTTTGGTCTCCTGAGTTTGTCACCTAAGCTAAACGGGTACATTCTCAGTCTTATATGTATTGGCTATGTCATCTTGCGCAGTTAAAATGATTGGTTATTTGTAAGGGTTTGGGTTTTTTTGGAGTGAGTTTGGGTTTTCTGGGTTTGGGGGGGTTGTTTTGTTTTTTGTATTTTTTTT
>NW_010353689.1:0-966 GCF_000700745.2 Antrostomus carolinensis | reverse complement strand
GGGGTCACCCCAGGGCAATGCTGTCAGGCTCCCAGGGGTTGCTTGCTGCTTTGCCCCAGATTCATCTGGTGCAACCCCTCTGCTCAAGCGCAGCCACCTAGAGCAGGCTGCCCGGGATGGTGTCCAGATGACTGTGGAAGGTTGGAGACTCCACAACCTCCGTGGGCAGCCTGTGTGTTAGAGCACCTGCAGAGTCAGGACGCGCTTGCTTGTGTTCGGATGGAATGTCATGTTTTTTCCGTTGTGCCCGTTGGTTGCTGTCCTGTCGGTGGTCACTGCTGAGAAAGGGCTCCCTTGCCCTCGTTCCCTCCCATCCGGCATACAAGCACAGAGTCGTCTTCCTTTCAAAATGGAAGCAGAGTGGAAAAGTGAAACAGAGAGTAAAAAGGGGCGAAGGGAAGCATTCAGGTTTGGGACTATCTGCTTACCTCAAAACGCCATCCCGCTGCTTCTGCAGCAACCTGCTGCCTGCCCACATTCCCCAACAAAGAGCTGCACAGACACTCAGGGGCAGAGAGTTGGTTAAAACAAGCTAATTTATTGTCATCTTTGCATCATCTCAAGGTCCCAGAGGGGGTCAGCTCTTTCCAACAAGATGGGTGGTCCCATCCTGTTAGAGGTGATAAGAGGAGCCTCAGTTGCAACCGCATCTTCAGCTGGATTGATGGAGATTCCCCAGGTTCTGGTCACGCTGAGCTCCTCTTGAGCAGTGCCATCTCTGTGCCTCGTTTGCTCAGATGTGTGGCACAGACTCCCCAGGCAGTCTCTGGGAGGAGCAGATTGTCCCAGTGTCCAAAGCTGTCTCCCAGGCCCCAGCAGTGTGAGAGGAAAGTAGATCCTCAGGGTCAGAGGCATGAGTGGAAAAGCCTGTGACCGCCAGGAGGATATGGGTGCAGAGCCACAGGCTGCTGAGGTGCAGATTGTCCTGCTGGGTGTGTGCGATAGTTTAACTTAGCTGGCAGCCAA
>NW_010353688.1:0-979 GCF_000700745.2 Antrostomus carolinensis | reverse complement strand
TATTACTATTACTATTACTATTACTATTACAATACTTGTTGGTAAAGGTGGGATTTGGGAATCAAAACCCACTGTTACCCACCACACTCCTTGTTCAAAGAATCAATAAAACACCCTGAAACATCTGCACTGGGAGACTACCAGCACTCAAACCTTCCACAACTTCTTCCCAATGATGCTCAAATCTTCTTTTCCAACCCCCAAAAAAATGAAATTATGATCAAACCAGCCCCACGTGTCATTTTTTTTTTGGAGCCCCAAGCCAGCACTAGTGTTGATTCATGAGTTGTTTTCCAGCTGTTTACCCTCAAAATAGTGTGATTTCCTTGACAAAACCACCCAAAGTCATGGCATGCAGGAGATTCCTGTCCCATCAGGGCCTCAGGGATGCCAAAATGGTTAAAAATGGTGCTTTTTTGGGCAAAATATCCTCATTTTTGGTATATTATTTCCAGCTTTTCTTCATTTCTTCCTCCTGTTGGTGCTACATAACTCCCAAACCCAATAAAACTATGATTGTCGATGCCATTAGGTTGAAAACCACATCATCTGTGATGGTAGATGGAGAAATCCCATGGGGAAGCCCAAGCATCTTCAGATCATGAGGCCCAAGCTGAGAGCAGAAGTCCAACCATCCAGCAGAAGAATTATTTCTTTTAGGTTTTTCCATCCAGTTTTGGAAATCTCAAGCCATGGGGTTCTCCTGGCACCAGGCAGAAAATTGCTCCTCAGTTTCTGGTCTTTTAAATCCTTTTTCTTCTTACAAATCTGCAGTTCAGTCCTCCAAAAGCATGGGAGATACACGATGCAGCTTGAGATGGCAGCCCAACGCAGCGATGCTCTTGTCCTCAATGCAATAAATCCAAAATTTCCATTAAAAGAAGGTTGGAAAGTTCCCAACCAGCTCCTGCTCCAGGTCCTGGGTCATGTTTTTCCCCAAGCTGCTCCTTGGAGCTGTTACCTTCCATCTTGTTGCCAC
>NW_010353687.1:0-973 GCF_000700745.2 Antrostomus carolinensis | reverse complement strand
ATCTGAAACTATTAGCTCAGATCACCCTGAATTGCAATGAATTTCATCTTCCAAATCTTTGATTTCTGGTGCACTTTCTGTTAGTCAAAAAAACCCAAACAAAAACAAATTAAAAAATGCCCTGTGGTACCTGTGAGAACCAGTTCTGGGTGCTGCTGTGATACAGATGAAGGAGGAAAGAGCAGCTGGGTACCTCTGAGATGGACTTTCTGTCAGCCCAGGACATGGGCAGCAGATAGCTTTGCCCTTAAATCCTCTGTTGTAACCATTACATCAATATAGTTTTTGCCCTGCTCTGGTATGTGAATGTCAAATTGGTGATTCCTTCCTGTCCCCCTCTTCAGCAGCCCAAGCCTCCAGCAAACCTGGTAGGAAAGGCAATTCCCTCATCAGCTCATCAAGGAGCTTCCCAGGGATGTAGAACAGGTCATGCAGTTGGTATCACTGAGAAGTTCTTGAGGAGTAGCAGCTCCAGCAGGTTTGTTGGTGTGATGCATTTACACATTGAGTTTTGTTGGCCATTTGCAGAAGACGGGGTCATTCCAGCGCAGCCAGCTGCTGCTTGGCAGAAGGTGCCACATGGTTTGCTCAATATGTGCTTCATCAACATCAGTCATGGCCCTAAACACAGGTGGGAATTATTTATGGTTCAATATGAATTGCAAGAAGCTTGCTGGTGGCAGATGGAGGACAAGTGAGATTGTGATAATTGTGTTTAACCTATGCTCAGAAGCCTTGTGGCCCTCAGACCTTGCAGTCCAATCTGCTTGGAGCTAATCCTGTCCATTTGGCCTTGCTGTGTGGTCCTGGGATGTTACCACCTTGGAAAGTGTAGTCCAGGATGAACATGAGCGATCACAGCAAGCTTCACCATGTGTGATGCCCTGAGGAGTGCAACCCTGGGTAATATGTCTCTGAACAGGACAGCCTCTCCTGGCAACACCCAAAATGGAGAGAAAAGAAGCAGGAGAAG
>NW_010353686.1:0-975 GCF_000700745.2 Antrostomus carolinensis | reverse complement strand
CTGTGGACAAGGTTGGTCCCCAGGGGTAAGTTCCTACAAACGCTGCCTGGTCGCAGATGTTTGTCCTTGAAAAGCCAATTCCTCGCTGAGGTTTGGGGGGGTTGATAAGTGCAACCTTTCCCCCCCCCTCGCTTCCCTCCCGGGAGCTGCGTCGTCCATCAGCCCACCCCGCGCCCTCTGAGCCCGGTGCCCTCCACAGCTCCGCGTTGCATCGCCTCTGCCCCGTCGTGAGGGGAAGGGATGTGGAAATCTGGGAAATACACATGGGATTTGGATGAAGCTCTGAAGGAGAGGTGTGTGGCTGAGCCTCAAAACTTGCCTCAAACACAAGGAATAATGGTAGAGCCCGTATTTTTGTGGGGGGAGGGAGGGGATGGGGAGATCATGTTTTATTTTCTTGCAAGTTAATTGAGCTTGGTGATGTTCAGATGAGGCACGCACTTGATTTATATCAGATTCTATAGAGAGATTGCTGATATTTTTGGAAAGGGAATGGGTCTATGCAAACTTCCAAAATTGCTTGAAAGATAGTTTAACATTTTTTTACTTTGAAATCTAAAGAGAAATCTAACTTTTTTCTTAAAGCAGAAGTGCGTTTAGAAAGAGAAGCTACTTCCACTGCTCTATTTTGATGATGTTTCTTGGAAAGTTTGGGCTGGAGGGAATGACTATTTTTCACCATTTTTATCTTGCTCCTCTAGTTTGGTTTTTTTGTTTGTTTGTTTCTTTTTCTAACGGAATGCTGTGCCGTCTTTGATTCAACAGATCGTGTTTGTATTTTCTGTATCTGGTTCCTAACGTAGAGAAATAACAAATATATGAGGAAATCAATATAATGTCAAATGTTGTTATGGTTTGGGGGGGGGGAAGAAAAAAAATAAAGGTTTTTGGTACTTCACACTGATTCTTCTTGCTTTGGTTCTTGTTTTAAATGTATCTTTGGTTCAAAACAGAAGGGTCATGCACTGCCTGCTG
>NW_010353685.1:0-969 GCF_000700745.2 Antrostomus carolinensis | reverse complement strand
CCCCTCCTCTTCCCCTTGGGAGGAAGTTCTGTCTCTGGATTTCCCTTTCATCTCTGGGAAATCTGTAGAGTACTCCCTGCTTTCCTGTGGTCTTGACAAAATAAGATTGTGGAGCACTGAGATGGTACTGTGAGAAGCACAATATATAAAACTCAGGAAGAAATTAATGATGGTGTGTTTTCAGGAAGGATTTCAGTGCACCAACCATGGACAATTACCATGGACTACACACCGAACAATACAAGAGGATCCAGAGCTGAGCAGGTGCTGGTGAAGCGAGCGCCTGTGCAGGAGAGGAACGCTGTGGGGAAAAAGGACATTTGTTGGTACAATTGAAGACAGTATGTTGGTGCAGTAACAAATCAGTGCTACAGACATGTCCTTAGTTGTGGCTTTTTCTAACCTTTCTGTGCTTGACGTTGTGGCTTCAATAGTTTTCTCTTTAATGTAGGTTTTTAATGTATATGCACATACCTTGTGTGTAATGTATGTGCAGTCACCTCAGGACTGTGCTGGGTGCATCAACAGTGTTCACTAGCCAGGCTTTGGAACATGTGGATGTCGGGAAAAACAGGCGTGCTGCAGTGATAGCCAGTTACTTGAGTATCCCAATGTTCTGTCTTTGAATAGTAGTCCATGGATTTCTTTACGTTCAAGGTACGTATCCGTCTTGTCAGTGAGACTAAGGAGTTGTTTTAGCTGTCTGAATACCTGGAGAGGTTGTGCTTGTGCCTGATTCTCCCTCGTACTTGTTTAATGAGTATGTAAATTGTCTCGTCCTCATTGTTATTTTACTTCTCAACTACTTTGGAAGATGTCTTATTCCATTCCTGGAATTCTTTTTGTTTGGGTTCTTTTGACAGCACAGTTTTCAGTGTTTATATTTCATATTTTATGAGGTGCCTTGAGGCTGTTTTTCAGGGTTAAGGAAGAACGTCATATATATATATATATATATATATGTATTAT
>NW_010353684.1:0-978 GCF_000700745.2 Antrostomus carolinensis | reverse complement strand
CATATAGTGGACATTTACCATATACTTTATGAAGGAAGAAAAAAAACCTCCAGGCCTCCAGCAGTGTGAGAAAGCAGCTGGGCATGGCAGTGATATTCTCATGGCGTGCTGGTCTCCTGATCCATCTCTCCTCAGGGTTCCTGCTTATCACCCAGCACCTTCCCAGCCTCAGGGTGTCCTAGTTTTTGGAATAACTGGTTAAAAACTTGGTCTGACCAAGGGGAAAAACTTTTATCAGTAATTTTTGTCTCTGTGGTATGAGGGAACAGTTGAACAAAGGAGCTGCAAGGGCTTGGGTTTTGGGTAATGTCCCCAAATCCCCATATAGGCCACTGGGTCAGCACATCTCCCAATATCTGACTTTACCAAAATCAAGCCTCTTAATCTCAAGACATATAGCCTCTACGATGTAACTGCTTCCTGAGCATGATCCACAGGGCTTGTATTTTAACACCCAGGCTTCGTTAATATTTCCTGCCGAGTGTTCAGTAAGTAGCAAATAAAGCAGGAAGCGTCCCAGATGTTGTAAAGAAAAAATGGAATTATTCATTGCTTACTAACATCAAATGCTAATGTGAGAAAAGCATCCTTGAAGAAATCCTTGACTAAAATTCATCAGAGCGATGTGAAATCACTGTTTTAATTATGCATTTTTGAATGTATTTATTAGTCCCGGTTCTGATCTGACTTACAGATGTTTAACAGTGATAAGGGTCTGCTGCAGTCTTTGGAATTACTCATGATTTATAATGACAAGACTTGGATCAGAATTAGGTCCTTGTCACTACTCTATAATATCCTTTCATCAAACTTCTTCACATTCAACAGATTAAAGAGACAGTGGATTCTGCAATTTCAAATCCCAACCACCGAGTCCATTAGCTTGATTTTTTTGAAATTTCTCCTCCGGAAATGATGATTCTCAAGCAAAATTTTGTCTGCTCGAGCTGTATTTCATAGAATCACAGACTGGTTTGG
>NW_010353683.1:0-978 GCF_000700745.2 Antrostomus carolinensis | reverse complement strand
TATTTAGAGGTACACAAAATGTGTAAGTACTGACTTTCTATCATTTCCAGAACTGTGGACATAACTAAATCAACTGGCTTCACGGGCATAAGAGATACAAAAAATTGTAGCAATAGAGATTTTATTACTCTAAACTATTTCTAAAATAACCTTTTCCCCTCTCTCTTAAATGGGGAGTAAATGGAATACATGATAGTGTGGCAAGAGTGTTTTATTATCATGCTCGAGTAAGGCAGTCATTTCAAACTCATGCCAATAAAAGGCCAGCTCCTGCTGCCATTACTCATTTATACAGTCCTAATGACTTCGATACGATGATATGCTTGAACGCTTTAAGCAGAATTCTGTACAAAATATTAATTTCAGGACTGTTTATTGGAAATTAGAAATTTTTATCTGTGCTATAAATAATATTTTGGAGTATGAAAAAATCAATTGACATTTTAACATCTAATTCACATTGCTGAAATAATGGCAACCTTTCAGGCTACTTGTTTACTTTTGCTCTTCTGTCTACTGGGCCTGACAGTGGACTGCTCTGCTTCACTTTGGATTTTCAATAAATCTCACTTTCCTGTTCTCGGTTCAATGATGGGTGCATCAAATCTAGAGCAGTTACTTTCATCAGCTTCTCTTCATGACTTGTCTTTTCATCTTGAACCTGAATTAATTCCCAATAAATCCCAGTCATGAGACATCTGTTTCAAAAAAACCTTTCACTTGAGGCTTTGTCTGTTGCAGTACTTTCTAAAAAGCCTGCTCTTCTTCTGCTGATGTTTCTCAGTGTGCACTCATGTTTAAATTAAGAAACACATCATTGGTTTTCGTGTCTCATTCTTCTTAAACCATTGAACTCCCACCGTGCCACCATTTTCTGTTATCAGACACTTGTCAGTCATAATTAGTCAGCTGCTTCACAATTAGCAGGGAAAAAAAGATATAATTTCTTTGTGTTGGTCCCAAATGTTTAAAGCCAGG
>NW_010353682.1:0-978 GCF_000700745.2 Antrostomus carolinensis | reverse complement strand
CCTTCATGTCACCTCCCTGCAAAAGTACATGTTGTGTACTGCCACGTTCTGCGGCTCTGTTCTACACACAGGTGGCACTTTGATGGGGACATACACATTCATGCCCCTCTGAGAAAGTACTGACAACCCTTTTCTTGTTCACTGCTATATCATAACTGACACAGTATAAATCAAGCACAGTATAACCACTCTTGTGGGTGCTGTCTCATAATAAAAGTGGGACATTCCTCTGGGAAGGGGAAAGTGGAAACAGAACATACGCTTGCAGAGGCAAGAGCTGGACCTTGACATTTTAAAAGAACAGTATTTCCACCATGGCTATGTAAACCCCCCTCCCTCTGTTTATGTATTTTTAAATGTATATTCATGTAAATACATCTGATCATATGTCAAATGTCATACTGTGTGAGGAGAACACATGTGATGGCTTTGCCTGAGGGAAGAATCAACCTTTCCATCATGGCTGAGCCATTGTGGATTGTCAGGTAATGTCCCATTGGTTAGGGTCGTTGTCCTGTCACACCAGAGTCAATGTGCCAGCTATGAAAAGTGTAGTCAACTTATGCACACTGCTATATCTTTATTTGTGAGGAAGTAAAATGAAATTCCCATACTTTCTGAATGATTTGCCATGTGCAGAATTATACTCATGGTGGAAGACAACTTCTGACTACAAGGAATTTTTTGTTAATAATCCTAATTCACCCATCCGGTAATGAGATACACAAAAAGAGTTAGCTACACGTACAGTGATTTTAAAAACTATTTCATGAAAGAAAATGTAAACAAAGTGAATTAACAGAATGTATTTTTTTCTAAAGAGTAATTTTCTAATTTTTCCGTTGTGCAGCAGCTGCTGTTGCCATGCTGTCATTGCTGTTGCTATGTATTTTTGAGTGTGCCAAGATGTAACTGGCTACTTCAGCATTATATAAACTATTGGTAGAGATGTTTCTATGGAAAATCACATCTTTTTTT
>NW_010353681.1:0-964 GCF_000700745.2 Antrostomus carolinensis | reverse complement strand
CCCCTACCATTCTGTGATTCTGTGTTTCTGTAAAGATTCCATCAGAGTAGAGATGGGAGAAACACAATCCAGTTTCCTTCTAAGGAGAAAAGGCAACAATAATAACTATACCTTCATTGTATGCTTTTTGCTCACTTCTGTGCAGAAAAATAAAAATAAGAAGAAGACACAAAGCCCATAAAACTGCAAAAAGTGATTTCTGAAGCTTTGGTAACTCCATACATTTCAGAATTCCAAAAGCTATTAACAATCAGCTACAAAATAATTAGTACTGTCATTAAATTAAATGGCTTTTAAACATTTTGTTTTATAACTGGTTAAGGGATACTGAATTTCAGTTTTCCAGGCTTTTTTGATGTGAGTCTTTGTGAAAATTTCATGGGCTACATGAATGCAAAAGAAGCAGAAACCACTAGTGAATTCTGTGTTGTTTCTCCTTGCTTGAGACCAAATAAATTTAACACACTCTTAAAGCACCCTATACATTTTTTTAATTATGTTTGAGAGGCAACAAGATAGATAAAATTTGTGTCCTCTTTCTCAAAAGCATCTGCAGTTCTTCACTTGAGAAGTTACAGCCTTTAATTAAATAAAATTAAAATCCTATAGCTTCCATCATTTTAAGTTTTTAATTTTAAAACATACACTGAAATCACTCACCACAGTCACCAAGATTTTTTTTTCAAAATGTGTAGGATATATTAATTGTGCTTTCTTTTCAAAACACACTGCAGAAAAACTAATTTTGGATGCTTGACTGTATTTCACCCCCCTCAAACTAGAAAGGCCTAAGAGCACAGCAGAAATGATCCATTTACATCCCAGGGAGCAGAATTGTATTTGATTTGAAGCTGACATTTTGTGGCCATTTGTAAGCTGTATGACTAAAGATCTTAAGTGCTCACAGCAGGCAAAGAGAAAATGTATATGCATTCCCTGAAGCAGCTGATTACCCTAAAAAAAA
>NW_010353680.1:0-977 GCF_000700745.2 Antrostomus carolinensis | reverse complement strand
AAATTCCATATGCCCTTCTTAGAATAGCAAAATGGCTGAGTACTGAAAAAGCAATGTTTTCTCATTCAAATCCTGCAGTCTTTCCAGTTTTAACACGTGGTGCTTTTTAGTGATGTTGGAAACCTTCTCTGTTGTTTTTTGTTTTGGTTGTTTGGGTTTTTTCATAAAAATATGTGGAAATACCTGTTTTCCATAAAAAATGTTTCAACAAGGGGAATATTTGTGCAGAAAATTGGCATTTTTCTCATTGTTGACCACATGTAATATTTTATTTATTATACTACAGTTTCAAGAGGCAAAATTTCCATCTTGTGAGTAAAACAGTGCTATCAGTCTTTAACTGACCAAACATACAGCAACAATAATAGCTGACATAAAATATTTTCCATAATTTAACTGTTCTAAAATTAAAACAACTGTGAGCTTGGAGATTTTTAAAGATTGAAGCAATGCTCACAAACAGACCTAAAATAGCTACTGAGAATAAAGGATTTCAAAACTGCAAAACAATCACCTATGAGCAACAGGAAATTTAAAAAATGCAATTCCAAAGAGTTTAGGATCTCAGAAGCAAAACAGGCTCTTTCTGTGCCAGTCAGAGAAACCCTCCACCAGCTCTTCAGAGAGCAGAGCCCTCTGAATGCCTCTCCTGCCTGCGGACGGCCAGCCCTCGCCTGGTGCTGAGCTCGCGGGGGAAGAGCCAGGTCCTGAGCAGAACAGGAGGGGGAAGGGGGTTGATCAATCCCAGTCTGGGCTGAGGGAATAAAACAGCCCCAGGAGATATTATTATATATCAAAGGGAGAGAGATGGGAGCATCAGGGCAAGTGACAGTTTCACCATCTGAGTGAGAGGAAAAGGGAGTTCTGGCTTGTCAAGTCAGTAAGGCTGAAATGAGCAAACAACAGCATAAAGTCAGGAAAATTGGGGCCAGCGCAGAAAACGTAATATGGGTACAGGTTGTTTACACAGGAGGGGG
>NW_010353679.1:0-965 GCF_000700745.2 Antrostomus carolinensis | reverse complement strand
CTCTAGTCCAGCCTCCTGCTTGGAGCAGGACAGTTGCCAACACTAGACTAAGCCAGCCCTGGCTTTCTCCAGTAACTCTTGGAAATCTCCAAGGATGCACTTTCCACCTCCTTTCCAGGTATCTATTTCAGGGCTGCAGTGCTGTCTTGGTGAAACAACTTTTTGTAGTGTCCAGTCTTTACCTCCTAAACTACATCTTTTGTGGCCACCATTCTGTCTTTCACTATCTGCCACTGCCAGGAAGAGTTTGGCTCTGCTGTCATCATAACTCCTTTCAAGTAGCTCCAGGTTCCTCTTTGTTAGGCTAAACAAGCTCAGTTCCCTCAAACTCTCTTTGTAGGTCTTGTACCCTGAACCCTTATCCCTGGTTGCCCTCGCCTGGATTCTCCAGTTTCTGGGGTTCCAAAACTGGGCACAGCATCACAGTTGCAGCCTTGCCAGCAAAGGCACCAGGTAGAGGATAATTAGTGTTTCCCTCAGTCTCCTAGCCAGGATCTTCTTGGGTACCCCAGTAGGCTGTGTGCCTTGCTTATGATGGGAGCCCACCACTGACTCACGTGCAAATTTGTGTCTGCTACAACCCCAGCTGCTTCCCAGCAGGGCAGCTACTCAGCCATAGTGATGATGCGTGGGATTATTTCAGCCCAGCTGCCCAAGACTGTACGTCTCCTTGTTGAACTTTGTGTGGTGTCCTTCAACCTGCCCTCCAAGTTTCTCGAAGTTCCCTTGGTTGAAGCAACATGGGATACTGACAGGCACCACTAATGAGAAACTGGTCTCATCAGTTCTGCATGAATTTCTAGTGTGATGAGAATGAACCTGATATCTTTGTGCAACATCATGTGATATCATATATATGTATCCTAGTTGAGGAAGGGGAGCCGTAGTCACCCACGTGCGTGCAGAAACACGTGCTATTTATTGTCACATATGGTGCAAGGTCGGTAAAATAGCATGACAAACAT
>NW_010353678.1:0-976 GCF_000700745.2 Antrostomus carolinensis | reverse complement strand
CCCTTCCAACCCCCACCATTCTGGGATTCTGATTCTGTGATTCCAGTTACAGGCTTTGTGAGTATATATATATATATTAATCAGAATGTGCATCATTTGGAAGCAGAACAAATGTTTAGCACGGAAAGCTTTTGTGTATCTGTCTACAGGAGACATGAAAAGGATACAGCTGGGCAAGCTAGCACACGCAGAGCGGTGGGGTGGCATGAGAGTTTGAAGGGGGGAGGGAACTGGTATCCATTCAGATATCTACACTTCAGGCAAGCGAGTGTGCTGAGCTACCTGCTGTGGCTGGGGCAGCTTCAGCTCACCTCACCTCAAAGGCTGCTGCTGGGGAGGGAAAAGCTGCCTTGTGTGGCTCAGTCATTCTACAGCGTTATCATCTGAAGGAGTCCTGGGGATCTTTTCTTTCAAAGAATATGGGTAATTATAGAAAATAATTTGTCCATACAGACACAGCACCTGTAAATAGATTTTTAAAGAGACAGTGTTCCATACACACAGCCAGTTACCACAGGCAGGCTGGGACCAGCACTCAGATGTGGCTCTTCCAGAGCCAAAAGCCATTTCATTTTCTAAAGCAGCCTTTCCCAGTCTCTGTGTCTAGCCCCACTCTGCTGTTTCCTTCATCCACCCACCACCTTATTTTACTTATTTAATGCATGACATTTTAAGGTCTTTTTACTTCTTCCAACTATCCACTTAAATCCCAAAACAGAACCACAAACCCAGTGCTCTGCTGGCTCTTGGCAATGTGGAAAAGGAGATAATTTTTTACCTTTCCCACATAGGGACAAAAAGAAGGTCTCCAAAGATAGAGAAGAAGACAAAAAAAAAAAGAAGGTAATCCATCCACCCAAAAAGCTGGTGGTTCAGGGAGCCATCTGTGATGCAGGAGACATGAAGATGTAGGAGATGTGGTCAGACCCATTCTCCTCTGCTTTTGCTAAATGCTCTGACTGGTTAGATCTGTGTC
>NW_010353677.1:0-974 GCF_000700745.2 Antrostomus carolinensis | reverse complement strand
CAACTACTATATTGTTTTGAAATAACTTTCTTTGAAATAACTATACTAATTTATCTAACAAAATCAGCTGTTGAGACAATAGAAATGGTAATGCTATTGTAGGAATACAAGAATTCACAGAAGAAAGGCAAAATTTAAGATGAAAGAATAACGAAATTACTGAGAACAAGAGACCATTAAGACTTGAGATCACCAATGCTTTTAAACAGTTGCAGTTTCCTTGTCTTAGAATACTTTGGTTCTTATTAATATATTATTTCATACTCCCTTACTAAGTCATTCTCTTTCTCACAAACACAAAATATATTTGTTTGTTATGAACTCTGCTGTGGAAAAACAGATCCTTCTTCTGCTTGAAAGTCAACCTTTATTCTGTTAATATTGGCTAATGTTGGTTAGCATTCTAACTCATAGACAAGCACACTCAGAAGAAACATTATATTTACTCTGTTGTAAGGAAATACCTTTTTTTAAAAAAAAAGTATTATTATATTTACCTTTAATATTTTAATTGAAATATATTAAGAAAAAGATTTAATAAACCAGTCATTCTGAATAACAGTTTCATATTCTTAATGCTGTTGATAAATGATATAGAACATCAAAGAGATTTGGTAATGCATCAATTTAATATATTCTTATAATGGAAGCTCTTATTCACTAGTATTATTTTTGTAGCATGTCTTGTTCCTTCAATAGCTGTCATTTAAACATGAAAGGTTCCTGCAGTGCATTGCCTTAGGATATGATTTTCTAGTTTTATAAATAAATGATATCCAGTCTAAAGTGATGGAGTATTGGGCAAATGGAGGAAAATGCTTATGGAATACTGTCAAATTAAAATGGAAGTAGATAAAACCTCCATTGGTACAAGATTAATTTAAAATACAATACAATGGTTCATGAGTAAAAAATGACATTTGAAATTGGGTACTTTGGATATTAAAGCTGTTTATTATTTTATCCAGTTAAAT
>NW_010353676.1:0-972 GCF_000700745.2 Antrostomus carolinensis | reverse complement strand
TGAGCTTAAAGGGCTTTTCCAATCTGGGCAGCTCTGGGATTCTGTGAAATCAAAGTTTGAAGAGGTTATTTGCTTCTCAAAGGTAAAGAGATGATACAGCAAATTAGCTCCATGGTACTAAGGAGACTTTGAGAATCACAGGGCCAAGCCAAACCAGGGCCTGTGACATCTGGAAGCCATAAAGAAGCCATGAGATACATCAACTTTTCCTGATCAGGGAAGCAATTCCTCCTGTAATTCTGTTTGGGTTTAGTATCATCAGCAGGAGACGTTTATTTCTCCTGACTGTTTGCACAAGTTCCAAGATGCTTATGAGATTCAGAAAGGGAAGAGCTCAGCATCTTCCCTCCATCCACCACTTAACGGGTCAGAGACGTTGCCCAGACCGGTGCCGTTGCCCAGTCCTCCACTGCTTTCCCTGGCAAAGCACTGCAGCACCACACATGAGGATTTTGGGGAGGGACTTGACATATTCCATACTCTGAAGGAACATTTGGGGGGGAAAAAGCTGAGCTTTACCATGTACAATATTTGCTCTTGAGTCCATTCTATACTGCTTGCTTGCTTCATGAAGATCTGATGCAGTGATAAGTGCGTGATGGACAGTAACATTACTTAGAGCAAGCATCTGAAAATAAATCAGAAGAGATTTTTCATTTAATTACTAATTACCAGACAGACTTTCTACTTGGAGATGGAATGCAGAAGAACACATTTCCCTTGGAGTCACCTACTGAATAAACCCTACCCACAGCAGGCTTATACTAAAACCCTTGTAAATAGCTGGTAGCTACAACTACATTTTGCCAGGAAGGTTTTCCAGGCTTAAAACTTTAAAACCTCCTCACCAGAGGAGAGAAACACTCGTTAAGTTGTTTATATTAACTTCAATGGATTAGTCTGCTCCAGTGATTGCTGGAAGAATGACTCACAACTATTTTACACACACCTTTACACAGAGCTACATGTCGC
>NW_010353675.1:0-973 GCF_000700745.2 Antrostomus carolinensis | reverse complement strand
GGCAACTGTAGGTGTTGACCTAAAGATGCTACATGGATAAGATTGCATTTCGTACCCTATTGTGTGTTTCATGTCTTTTTTTGGGCCACTCCAGATAACATTTTGCCATTGTGTAGGAGGTTTTGCTCCAATTTCTCCGTTATTTTGTACTTTCTGTCAAAGTCCTAGAGGTCTGTTGATCTCCATCACCTACGTTGAAAGCATTGGATCTTGTCACTACTTTGTTGGAGGATCTCCATGGAGCCGCGTTGCTTATTCATTGGAATTCAAGTTCGTTGATAGGCCTGGCCTTTTTCCTTTTCAGTTCATTTGTACAGTAAGATGACCATATTTTTGGATGTAAGTCATCGTGTTCCACATTTTCAGGTTGTTCTTTGGAACTGGTTCGCAACATGCTGACATAAATTTATATGTAGAAAAAAATCCCATATTAAATAGACATAATTAAAATAGCCACAAGTTATTGCCACCCTGCTCTGTTAAAGGCATACAATGTTCTGCTGCAGTTTTTGTTTGTGAGTGCAAGTAACAAAACAAAAGGTTCCAGATGTTTTATCTGCTCACATTAAAATGTCAGAGTTACACAGTGGTAAAAAGACTTTGAATATAGCATGGATTGGTTGACACATACGGAACTGAGCTCCCATTCAAAGGCCTCCTGTTGTGAAGTGGATTTTGGAAGCTGAGGATAATTTCATATGTAGTCAGAACCACACAAAATACTTCAGTTTTCAGACTTTAGGGTCCAGTTTTACTTCAGTGAAATATATAGCATGACTGTCTTTGGACTTCACGGCAGGCAGATGAGCTTCCAGTCCTCTAGAAGGCAAACTCCATTAAGCTACAATAACCTGTACTTACAAATGTTTCATACCCCTGCTGACAACAGCGGTTTGAAATGTCATAGTGAGAAAAGAAATACTAGAATCATAGAACTGAGAGGAGATCTACAACTTCCTCCCAAGGGGAAGAG
>NW_010353674.1:0-972 GCF_000700745.2 Antrostomus carolinensis | reverse complement strand
AGTGCTCTGTGTTTCCCATGCACTGGCTGATCATCTTCAGTGGTATTGTCTTGTTTGGCCCTCGATAGTTTCCAGGATACTTTCTGTGGGCATGGTTTGTAAAGTATCACATGCACTTACAAATAACAGTGAAAGTGCTATTTATGAGCAATTATGAGAATTTACCTTTTGGATTAATGGACAAGCCTTGCTGGACTCATAGGGAATGTGTTTTACCCTTCATGCTGCTGGTACAATTTTTAGATTAAGAAAAGATGGAAGGATGGAAGGTGGAAAAATTAATCTAGTGCTTCTGTACTGCAGTAGTGATGCATGCACAGTATAGAGGAACACTGCAAATGTGGTCAATATTTACAGAGGACTGAGAGTGCTAAAAAATAAGGATATATCTAACATGATCTTAATATTTCATTCAGACTTCAAGGTTTGGGGATTATTTTGTCCTTATCCACATATGGTACTTCAACAGGCATATTTGGAGGAGTCTAGTAACATCTGGGGGATGACTGCTTCTGTGTGCCTGCCTCTTGCAAAAAACCAAAACAAACAAGACAACAAAGCAAAACATTGTAATCCCCACCATTTTTCTTGCCACATAATTTTTGTGACAAGAGCAATTTTAAATATTTATAGGGACACACAAACAGGAAACTCAAATGTGAAATTATTTAAACTATGTTTTAAATACCTGACCAAGGAGAAAAAAATGCTCTTTTGTTAGGATTCCATTTTAGAGAAACACAGGAGAAGCACTGGTTAGGCTTGCTGGAGGCAAGTAAATCTTGGAAGAAAGTCTTGCATTGCTTTGCTTTGATTAAAAAGCAGCACAATATTTAACCAGATTAATCAATTCCCATCTGCTACAAAGGTTAGGCTACTCATACTTTAAGTTTATATCTAAATATGTTGCTAACTTGTAGCTGAAAATTATTACACTGACTATCTCTGAAGTTAGAGATAAATTAAAAAAAA
>NW_010353673.1:0-974 GCF_000700745.2 Antrostomus carolinensis | reverse complement strand
TAGGACTTGGGCAGTGTGGCACGAGCCCTAGATGAGAATTAAGATATGATCAGAATAGTGACAACAATTAAATGGTGGAATAACATATGAAGAGTTGCCTCTCTTGATGACAAATTTTAAATAAAAAATGTACGTTTCTCAGTCATGATAAAATTTCAATATATTTTGTTAAAACAGGGAACAACTGATAAATCCTGTTATACATGGGAAACGACTGGATGTCCATGAAGGTTATCTGAGGATTTATAGCCTTTGACATCCTCAGAACATTTAATTGAGCATTATTAGATTCTCTATCTAGTAAGGGAAAAAAGAGATGTCATTTTATATCAGTTGGACATCTGAACCAGTGTAACACTAAAATTAATTTGAAATTTGGTAATATAGCCAGTTAAATGACTTAGGATGTTTTTCCTATTATTATAGAAGGACAAATAAATTTGCTCGAAACTTGACAGACATTTTTAAGATAAGGAAAGATAATAACAAGAACAAAGGTTGGTTTTAAAAAGCATTTGAATGAGAAAAAGTATTGATAATAGAAAGGAATACTTTTCTGTAGTAATTTAAAATTCAAAGCGAACCAGTGATACAAATAAGAATACTAAAGTCTCCATCACTACAGGACTTGAATTTTCCTGTTCTGTACCATTCAGGAGAATGAATGTATTAGACATCTCAAAGCTTATGTTTGCAAAGTGACAGAGAATCACAATCAGGATTTCACTTGTCCTGTAAGCCTGTGGGACACGAACCATCTCCAGCTCTAAATTTTTATGGCCATGTTAACATACTACTTATGTCACCTGAAGGACAGGACTAGCTGTTGTAGATAGTAAGTACCGTAAGGTTATATTTACATTAAAAATTTGTACAGAACTGCAGGAACATTTTGTAGAGTAAAACAGTACTATGGAACTGATGTCCATAATGTCTGCCTTTTGGTGAGTTTTATTTCAGCTCTAGTCTTTCCC
>NW_010353672.1:0-936 GCF_000700745.2 Antrostomus carolinensis | reverse complement strand
TATTGCCGTTTTAGGTGCCCCTAAAACTATTAAAACGGATAACGCTCCTGCCTATATCGGCAACTCAGTGAAAAGGTTTTTTAATACCTGGAACATTGAGCACATCACAGGGATTCCGCACAACTCGGGAGGACAGGCTATTATCGAGCGTACTCATCAAGTTTTAAAACATTATTTGGCTATCTTTAGAAAAGAGGGGGAGAGAAGCCCACAAATAATTGTTTCAAAAGCTTGTTATGTTTTGAATTGGTTGAACCCAAGAGCAGATCAAAGTGAAGTACCTATTGTAAATCATTTTGTTTATAATCAGGCTGATTTTTCCAGCAAAAACATTGTGATTAAGGTATTTGACCCCCCATCTAATGAGTGGAGGGGACCATATGAATTACTTACTTGGGGAAGGGGCTATGCGTGTGTCTCTACAGGTGAAAAGAACTGCTAGGTGCCAGCCAAGTGGGTTCGGCCGTGGATAGAAGACATCAAAGCTCAAGCTGGTGACTCGACCAACTCAGCTGCAGCTCCAGAGGACGGAACATAGAGCACACGGTGTGACAGATAAGAGACTAAAGCATATATTTCAAGGAACACGGTTTGAACATCAACTACCCTGGAAAGATTTAACCAAGTTAGCACATTCGCGGGGACAGATAGCATTGGTGTCTCCTAACTCACTGTTGTGCCATCCATGTATCGTTAATAAGGATCACGAACATTTTATTGCGACAACGTGGGTTTTAATTACCTGCGATTGTTGCAAAAGGACCTTTTGGGTGAATCAGAGACCTTTTAAATGGATAGTGTGATCCTTGTTACCGCAACTGGCGTCGTGTCACTCCATATGCTATATCAGCCCAAGAATTTCGACTGCCTGTCGAGGAACTTTCGCCTATTCCCCTTTTTTGAGAGTCTTGACCAACGCTGGTTTGAAATAATATG
>NW_010353671.1:0-968 GCF_000700745.2 Antrostomus carolinensis | reverse complement strand
ATATGGGGTTGTGCCTGGCCCAGGATGTCCCCCAGAGCATCTCTGGGAGGTGGCTGGGAGAGGGCCAGCTGTCCCTGGCCAAAAGCACCTTCAGACTGGGCTAATAATTTGGCTTACATTCACATTCCAGTGCCCAGCAGTGACCCCTGGCACTCTTTTAATTTCCAAGCCACAAGGTCCCAAAAGTCATAAAACCCAAGCTTCATCTGCCTGAAATGAGTTGGAGAGACCAGGATCCCTCACCCCTCAAACACACTCCCGGGAACATATTATAATTCTACTTTAATTGTTGTGAGAGCTTTCCAGAGGCAGAACTGACACTGATTTGGATTTAAACCTCTCACTCTCTTCATCTCAGGGTACTGCAGATGTGGCGTCCGAGAGACCAACATTTATAGTATTCCTCCGAGGGGTGAAATGTACCTACTGTAAAATACACTCAGTTAATTCTGGTGCATCATTTGCAGGAGAGCCACATGGGGATCAGTGTGGGACATACAGATTTAGATCATTTCACTCAAGTCAGGTGATGCCTTGCTCCCAATTCCTGGCAAGTTAATTCTTACCTGGGATAATTATGTTTCTCTTCGATCTAGCCCAGTTTAACCCTTCTCATTCAGTGCATCTGCTAAAAGCACACCTGTGGTGATGGAGGTGCTGATTTGAGGGGATGTTTGTGCCTGTTGTTGGCCTTTGCTACAGATTTCCTTGATGACCTTGGGCAATTCAATCAAGTAATTCAAGTTGCTTGCTCCCTGTCACTCTCTGATGGGTAAAAGCTGCCCAGTGTCTAAATTACACATTCCTGAGGAATCACGTATTTGTTCAATATAGACATGCCAATTTATATCCAGTTTCTGATGAGACTGGATCCGTCACCACTGCTGAAGCCCCCATCCCTCCAGAACTGGGTCTTCTGCCAACTGTATCCTGGGCTGAATCAAGAGCAGCATGGGCAGCAGGTTGAG
>NW_010353670.1:0-975 GCF_000700745.2 Antrostomus carolinensis | reverse complement strand
ATTTTATTTTATTTCATTTTATTTTATTTTTGCAGAATAGGGAAATTTCTCAAAAACTCCCCCCCCCACCTCAAAGTATTTATTTTTCCTTTTATTATACCTGTACCCCAGTAAACTCTCGAGGCAAATTAAGGCTCTTCCGCGGTCTGTTCTCTCTCCCACCCTTAGCTAATTAATTAATTCTACACTGATTTAGCCATCCCAACTTTCCTCGTGCCCAAGCAGACCCGTTGGCATCACGCCGGCTGATCCCTCGGCGCCGAGCGCAGGATGCGACCCCGGATTTTTCCCGGCTCCTTAGAGGACAGGCGAACCCGTCGGTTCTTTTCCCGCTGAATTTCCTCTCGGATTTCCATGGAATTAGGGTTTTGCTCCTTGTTGGAGCTCTGGGCAGCCTGGATGAGCTTGGCTTTGGGAAGTGGTTGGAGTCGTGTCCTCAACGTTGACCTTGGCGCTTGGTTGGGTCTTTCCCTTGGGGTAGGATTGTGCTGTGGAGCACGGAGTTAATGAGGGGATCCCAAAATTATTCAGGAAGAGATGGAGAAAGTATCCCAGGTGGGTGGTGGGATGATGGAGAACGGTGTTGATCGATAGATCAGCCCATGGTTGGGATTGGGATAATCAAACAGGACTTTTTCCTTTAAAAACCCCAAATTTTAGGCTTTTTCTTTCAGAATCCAGCAGCAAACTGGAAATATTCCTGCAGCAAACTGGGAATATTCCTGCCTGGCAGCTGACACAGACCACTCCAGCGGGCAGGAAAAGCAATTCCCCAAAATGCTTTGGATTTTCATTGATTCATTTATTTTTTGAAACCCCAAACCCACTACCCGGGTGGGACTGGGCAGGGTGACACGTGTCGCTCTCCGGGCAGGTTGAAGATGTGACGTTGCTCGTAGGGACATCGCGGTGCTGAGCTGATCCAGAGAGATACTGAATATTCTAGGAGAGAAAATCAGGTTTTCTTTATTTTCT
>NW_010353669.1:0-968 GCF_000700745.2 Antrostomus carolinensis | reverse complement strand
AAATTCTGCCCTCATCCAGAATGCACCTCAACAAAAAGTGTTAAACCATGTGCTTAACCTCAAACATGTGACTTGGTTTTGGGTCCTGAGTTAGTTTCAAAGTAGTTTATTCAGTTGAAGCTTTAAGTTCTATAGTTCAAGAGGAAATTCACTCTTTATTCAATTTCTACTAGACTTGTGACAATATGAATGTATATTAGAACCCACCATTTTGTTAAATACTTTCTACAACTAATGTGGTATGATTATTAATTTATGTGGAAGGAACTATTACCTGATGTGTGGCCTTCTCCATTCTTCTGTTCTACTTTATCAATTTTGTGTGTGTATTCATCCATGTATACATGCAGCTATGCATGCTTTGAAAATAGAGCTTATTTTTCTTGAAGTTACTTTCATTAAACAAGGATGGATAATTAAGCAAGTTTAATTTAGCAAAATAACTGAGATTCTGGTCTCGATAGACTAATCTCTCAACAACATATCCATTCTGAACTGATGAGAAACTTTTTTTGACCCTATTTGTTCCAGAAATAATATTCTTACATACTATATGTATGCAATTTCAGACGTTTTGGAGGTTTAATTGCATATCTTATAGGTACAGTAGTTTGTTGGAAAAAGGGCCACACCAAAATCCTCCTGCTTTCCATAAAAGAAAATCATTATAAGTTTAATCACTTATTTCAAGGAAATTATCTAGGTGAATCATATTTAAAACTTCTTGGCAAAATGACATACAACAAAATTTCTGATTCCAGCCTCTGATTTAAAGTTTCTTTTGCATTTCCATTCAATATTAAGCTAGTCCATAGTGGTTAAATTTTGGAACTTTTTCTCAGAAAACTTACTTCTTGATGCACAGTTGCAATAAATATTACATATTTTGGAAATGAAATAAAACAGTTGTTTCTCCAAGTTTCCCTCTTCACCTCTTGCAACTCACTGTGTAAACTTACCTACACCAC
>NW_010353668.1:0-966 GCF_000700745.2 Antrostomus carolinensis | reverse complement strand
TATTTGATAATAATGTTCATGTATTGCAATCGTATGATGCAACTTCCTGCTGCTCCGGTCGTGTTTGTCTCCTCAGTCAAGTACGGGCAGGTGACATCTTTTGGTCAAGCTTCAGAAAAAAGTTTGAGTTGGGGGAAGACAATTTGCGTATTTCCAAAACATCTGGCAATCTTTTTGTTTCATTAACAGGTTTAACGAGGTATTGTTTAAAATCTTTTGGATTCTATGAAGATTAACTTTTTAATGCTGTTTCTTAAATGTGATTTATTCTTTTCTTCTTCCTGCTGGTCCTGACACGCTGGCCATTAGCTAAGCCCTGCCGCTCGCTTTCCCTTTTGTTTATGGGCAGTTTCACTTTCTGGTTTTGAAGCTTTTCTGTTTGGGTTGAGAGGAAACATCTGCACTTGCTTAAAAAATTGCCTCCTGGAATCTTCAAAAGGACTCAGGAAAATGATTTTGAAATGATATGAAAGGTTGTCTTCACAAAACCAGGGGGCTCAAGTTGCCTTAATATTGAAGATTATTTGAAGGCTCCCTTAAAGACCTTCTCTAAGCAAAATGTTTTCAAAGGCTTGTCACCCTGCCTTGGACACATTTAGAAAACAGATAATCAAATGATATACTTTTAAATGGTCTCCATTCTCATTTTGAGTGGAAACACTCTTTGTTTTGCCTGCTTTGCAACTTCGAGGTTCTCTTTCTACTAGCAAAAGAGGTGCTTAATTTAGATCGAAAATGTGAATCGGCATAATTAAGCTCCACCACTCAAAGTGCTCAGTACCATCTCACTCCTGAAATTACTACTGAAATTACTGTCTGCCTGCAACCGTTTTTCAAGTTTTTAGAAAAAACAGAACATTGTATTTATGAAGTCCTTCTCAGGCTACTGCTCAGAGCCCAAGAAGTGAGAGCAAAGCCTACAGCCATGCAGCAGTCTGTAGCTGGAACACTCACACTCGCGTGACT
>NW_010353667.1:0-972 GCF_000700745.2 Antrostomus carolinensis | reverse complement strand
AAAAAAAAAAAAAGTAAAAATACACAAACCCCAAATACACCCACTAAAGAGAATTGCAATGATATATAAATAAACATAGGAGTATCCACACCCAAACCCCCAGATTCCCAGCTGAATTCGTAGCTCTTAATCCCTGTATTTATGAAGGATCTCTGCTGATTCATGTCTGCTGAAGCTCTGGCTCAACGATTTTAAATGGCTAGAGTTCCTTTAAAAGATAATCGGCACCTCCAAAGGCTTTTTGTCCTCCTATCCACCTTCCCACCAGGATAAAAAATTCCCTCGCATAATAATTGGTCAAAATGGAAAATGCACACGTTTTTCCCTAAGGTATGCACAGCTGAGCATCTGCAGTCTCAGCTGGGAAGTTCGATTTTATTCAACCATTCAGCCTGGGTACTCAATAAAAAATGCAAGAGCGACAACAACAACAAAAAAATCAAAATCAAAGGGCAAAGGAAGGTAATATTGCTGGCAGCTAAACAGCTCCTTTTAATCTGGACTCCGTCCTCCTCCTTCTGAGGGGGAATGGTGTTATTAAAGTCAGAGGAGAGGCAGAGATGGGGTCCTAGGTGTGCAGAACTGGAGTGGTTTGAGGAGATAAGATTTAATTTTCAGAGGCTTTGTTGTTGCAGAAGGGGATGTGTATGTTGGGGGGAGACTGTGGTGAGCAGGAGAAACGTTTAAACTTTGCTCAGTATCAGTGCAGGGCAGCACGGGGCTGGATCTGCGTGGTGAGGCAGAGGCTGACACAGCTGGAATAAAAGAGAACAACTTCTGTTGGTTTTTTGGATGGTGATTTGGTTTGAAAACTTCCTTTCCTTATTGGGAAGAGGTGGGACCTCTTAGTGATATAGCCCCTGAATCCTTTATGGCATCCCACAGCATCCAAAGGAATCAGAGCACTTGTGTATGGGCATGTGGATCCTGCCCAGTCTCTCCACTGGTTATAATGGGGGAGCTGAAAGCTGC
>NW_010353666.1:0-972 GCF_000700745.2 Antrostomus carolinensis | reverse complement strand
AACTTGCTTTTTGTTTCATTGATTCATCACTGAAAGTAATGGAAATTGATAAATAAACTTTAATTTGCTTATATAGGATTATGTAAAATACTGAATAACATGTGAAGTATGTATATAGGCCACTTTTGCTTAAGATAAAAGTTTACTGTAAAAAGTCTCCACTGTAAGTTAATGTGATAGAGGTAAGCCAGCTATCAGGAAGGCAATAGGTCCTGGTTAAGCATATTTATGCTTAAAATAAGTCACTTTTACTATGTGAAAGCTGAAACTTGGGTTATGTATTCTGGGGAGATTATGCTTCTGAGGGACTAAATCTTTCAAGATTTTTTAACTACCCTGAGCACCCGACAGCTTTACAAAATAATGTTGCACCTGTAAAGAAAAAAGAAATACAGACATATTATTATACCGTCCAGTATTACTATGCTCTATTTGTTCCTGTAATGCAGCAAGACTTACACTTGGTGTTAATTATTTGCCACACTAAGTAATACTGAAGAGGTTGTAAAACCCTTGAGATTTTGTCTGAATTATCAGCTTTTGTTTTAACAATGATATCTTTCTAGCAATTTTAATTATTTGTTAAGTAGCTATGTGACCTGCTTTGTGGTTTCATTGATGGTAGTGAGGAATATTGGCATACAGCAACTCATCATTACCACCCTTACTGGGTGGGAATTTTGTTGGTTTTTGCCTTCCAGAAGATGGATTACTTGCTGCAAATGATTGGGAATGTTGCCCAGAAAGCTAAATGGCTTCAGATATTTTATATAACATTTGCTTTTCAGATTAAAAAAAAAAAAAAAAATCTTCCTACTTTTAAATCACCACAGAAACCTGTTCCCATTGCACTGGCTGATGTTGCTGAGTGTCTGGGACAGTCTTCTATCGGGATTAAACTGAAAACTAGACCAAGTGTAAAGCCCAGATTTTACACTTCATTGTTAAGTCACAAAAAGCCCAATAGCCCAA
>NW_010353665.1:0-973 GCF_000700745.2 Antrostomus carolinensis | reverse complement strand
TAGGACTTAATATGATAAAATTGCAAACTAAGGAGAGACAGGACTGCAGATCTGTCAGGAGGCAGAAAACCAAGAGAGGTTATCCCGGCAGAAGGAACGGGTTCAGGTTGTCTGAGCTGGGAACAGCTGTGCTCTGCTTCCTTCATCTCTCTTTATCATCTATCCCCCAATATATTTTCTAAGCAGTGAGATTTTAGTTTTGGAAATCAGTCCTGTATGGAATGCTGGTGGTTTATTTATAAAAACACATCTAGCACTTGCCAAGCTCAACAATGGCTTTATGGAGAAAAGCCTAACAGAGGGATGCCGATGCAGAAGAGGCATTTGATCATTACAGAGCTGCAATGAAACAAAAATAGCTAAATGATTTAAGAGACAGACAAATAATTTCCGTGCTGGCTCTACCCAGCCGAACCCACCTCACCCTAAGAAGTAATGCAACTTCATAAGCTGCTCAAATACCACAGTCCTAGAGAGAGAGATATGGGAGCAGTGACTGAAGCCAATAGCTCGAGTCTGGGGGGTTTTCAGGCTGGGATTCAGCCAGTGCTGCTCCGCCTCATCTAGAAATGAAAATTCTCATTTCCAGGGTAACAAAGAGCTCGTGTGACCTTGTCCCCGGTAGATGGTGATGCTGGTGCTGCTGTAGAAATTGCTTGTACGGCCATTGTAATAAAACACAGCTGTCGGAACGCGCCCGAGGCTGCAGCAGGGCTTAAGAGTCCACTTTTCATATTAATACGACGATGTCGGCTGGAACTCAGGTGACACTGATCCTGGAGAGATGCGTGGATTTCAGCTGTCCTCTGAGCAAATAACCGGTGAGATTTGGTCAAACCGCTCCAGCAAATGAAGCACAACTTGTGCTGATGAATTTGTAGGAGGGCTTGTGAGCTGGATGCAGCCTCTTGACCTCACCATCTTCCCAGGAAAAAGGTAAAGCCAAGGAAAGTATGTATGGATTTTTTTTTTT
>NW_010353664.1:0-972 GCF_000700745.2 Antrostomus carolinensis | reverse complement strand
CCCTGGGCACTCTGCTGACTCATGCTCAGCCGGCTGTCAACCAATAACCCTAGGTCCCTCTCTGCTGAGCAGTTTAGATGTGCTGATCCACAGCATCCCATCTCACTGAGAAGCAGGTCATGTCTGAGTGGTTTGGCTACCAGCACTGCTCCTACTGATTTCCCACATGGTTACATATGGGAAATACACTAAGCAACCATATCAGAGTTCATCAGTGAGAAGTTCGTGCACTCCATGACTCATGTCAAAGAGAAGTCATCCTGCAAACACATTTCTTTTTTATTTTTTGGGGGGGTTGTTTTTTAAAAATATGGTTTACAATTATTGTGTATGACCCAGAATAAATATCACTATGACAGGGTTGGTTGTGGGAAGCTGTAAAAAATCACAAGTCAAAGGTGATCGAAAACAAAATGCTTATCGTTTTGCCTCATTCTTAGAGAATGACCTTATCGTGCAACAAATAAACCCATTGTACAAATAAACTCCCCTTCCCCCAAAAAAAACCTCTATAAAACTGAAATGTAATATTATGCCACTTGGCAACCTATCAGGATTTATTGCCTGTAAAAGGACAGCTAAAGGCTGCACCAGATGCTTCTTTATCAGAAAACTAAGAGAAAGGGGAGCAAGACAGAGGAGGCTTTTGTTATTGCGAATGCTTCCATGTTGGTTCTCAGGAGCCTGACACGCTTAGGGAGGAAGAGACCGTCACAGTAGTTCCTCACAGACTTAATGAACTTACAAGGAGAATGTGAGCTATTCGGATCACCAGCCAAACCTGCACAGTGGTGCTGTCACAGAGAGCAGTTCAATTCATCTTCCACTGAAAGAAACACAGGGCAAACACTCTTCCACTGGGAGAATGTTTCTCAACTCCTGATCTTCCAAAGAAACTGGAATTATGAAGGGAAGTTCACATATTTCACTCACAGAATCCCAGAATTGCTTCAATTGGAAAAGACCTTCAAG
>NW_010353663.1:0-963 GCF_000700745.2 Antrostomus carolinensis | reverse complement strand
TGTTTGTGAAGATTAGCAGAGATGACCTGAATTTTTCATCTGTTTTCTGCCCTCTTCCCTACTCCAAGCTTACCATTTGCAGGCAGTGGCTTGTTACAGGTTCGGTGCTAAGTGTTTTAATACCATATATTGACATTTTCAAAAGCAAGCAGATACATATTCAATTTGTATTTGAAAATAGAGGCATGTTTTCTCCCTTTCACTTTCTATTTGGTATTTGGCTCCACAACTATTTCCAATGAACAGACTATTCCACTAGCAAATCTGTATTAGAATTTGTTACTTTATAAGTCGGCGTATTATCAATCTCAATCAGCAATTAATCCACCAATTTTTTTGTTTATTGTAATTACAAAAATATTTCCTGACTTCCATTCATTGCAGACTAGTGACAAAACACCAAAGCCAACTCTCTACTTTTACTACTCTTAACCTCAATGCAAATTCTCTGCCATATCATCTAAATACATACATCATTTCTCTGCAAGCCTCCCTAATCCCTTACCAATAACATCCCCATGTCTCTTATTTCATTTTGTACATCCTTTCAGTAAACTCTTGACGTTTTAAATCCCCAATCACTTTTCTCATTCAGCCATGTCTCTCTTATTCCAATAATTTCATACTTATGCTAAAACATTTGTAACTCTCATTCAGCAATCTTATTATATAAGATATGCAGCTTTTCTCTCTTAGCTCTCCTTTGATTTACATTCTTACCAGAGGTATCTTCCACTGAGCGTTGTTAACCAGTGGATAAATTACCTTGGGATTTAGGCAGTGCCATCTAAATCTCTCTCCACCCTCATTACTTCAGCTAATAAAATATGGATAGTAATTTTCCAGTTTAGAATTCAGCTGATTTTCTCCTGAGCTTGTGAAAGACAGCCACCTTCCAAATATTATTCTGGGTTTTTTTAGTGTATTTTTTTTTCTTGTTTCAGGTTTTTTTATTGTGTTTTG
>NW_010353662.1:0-963 GCF_000700745.2 Antrostomus carolinensis | reverse complement strand
AAAAAAAATATCGGACCTGCTACGTCACGTGGACCACACACGTGACAGTTTGCACTCATGCTTCCACATTCAGACTTTGTTTTCATTGTTCCCTGTAGGTTTTTTTCTGGCTATAATTATAGTTAATCACATTTCAAAGTACTGAGATAATTATCTCCATGTCAAATTAGCTATTTTCAAATGAAAGACTATTTCTGCTTAATTTTTCCCATCTTGAAAGCAAAGCAGCGATCCCCAGATCCTTTATGTCATTTCTTTATGAACATCAGGCTACGATAAGCTACTTTCTGAACCACGGCTTGAATGCAATTTATTTTACATAGCTTTGCATAGTAAAATGGCATTTTAGATAACTTATTCAAAGGGCAGATACTAATTCTCTAAAGATTTCATTAAATCACTCTTTTCATGTTAAATTAATGCGCCAAGTTAATTTTGGAATAAACAAACCAAGATATTTAATTGCTTTGTGATAAATATGTACTACTTAGAATTTTATCATGCAGCTTTACATTTTAAAACTCCATCTGGTTCTATGTGTCTCAAGAGATTTAAGTTTATATATATTTACTAGTACACACAATAAGATTTATTTAATTAACTGGTAACTCTATGTGCATATCAAACAATTTTCTCTTTAATAGTTATTTTGTATTCTGTATTTTCCTACAATAGGAATAAATGACAGAAGGGGTTTTCTTGGAAGAAGTCAGTTCCAAAATTAACAGGGAAAAATGGAGGGATAATGATCAGCTCTCACAAACAGGCACTAACATTACAAAACACAGCTGCACAAGAGCAAGACCACAGAACTCAGAACTGAAGTCAGACGTTACCTCAGATTTCTCCCTTAAGTAAATGTAAAGGTGTGCTCCCAAACTGCACAACATAAAACACTGATTTTTGAGTCTGAGTTTCAGAAAATGCTCAGCTTTAAGTGCACGAAGCCAAATCAAAACATAA
>NW_010353661.1:0-970 GCF_000700745.2 Antrostomus carolinensis | reverse complement strand
ATATATTTCCCTTAAGATTACTGTTGTTTCATCAGCTGTTGATCTGTGAATATCATAGTGTTTGTTACAATTCAGCTTTTAAGAAATGCTGGTTAGGTTTTCTGCAGATTCAACTTCATAGGAATAGATTTATGTTCAATTATTACACACTACCTTACTCATTTAGTTAAGTACTCCGAGTCTTCCCAAATTCAATACCTTTCTACTAATGAACCCTATGATTCCACTTTGTAAGAAAGGTGAGCACTAACTTTTCCTTTTATTCTTGTGTATTTGAAAAAAAAAAAATCCTTTGTAAACACAACTCGGATACAAACAAGTGGATCTTCAGAAGCTGATTCATCACTCCACATTTCAGTGCTCAGCTCTGCAAGCAGTTACCTCATCATTTCAAGTACCATAAAAACTGAACAATTTCTCATTCTTGTCCACAGCTGAAACCAAAAGAAGTGTCTTGTAAGTTTGCATCTGCACCCGTTACACACAAAATGCCATCCTGACTCAACAGCATTTCAAGAGACTTTGCAAAAACACAAATGAATTCATACAAATCAGAGAAAATAATTTCATTGCCTTTACTTCAAGATAAAGTTTCCAAAATTTTCTGTGCCTCTGAGTTATAACCCAGTGTCATCCTTTATACACCGAGCTTAAACACTTCATGGCTTGCTTCACTGTTGCACTTTTCAGACCCAGCAATCACAAGGTGTATCTCAGACCTCTGCACAAGGTCTGGGATACGGATGGCTCGGTTAGTATCAAGTGCTAAGAATGTTCTTTCTTGGTTACTGCTGTCAACCATAAAAGACAAAACTGGAAAACTATTTGCCACATGTACCAAACAGGGAAATGGATGGCTTGTATTCAAATGCTGTTAATTTATTGCACAGTTCCCATACATGCTGGATTGTGCACCTGGGACACAGCAACCCTAGCTATACACACAGCCTGGGGATGAGAGGCTGGAGAG
>NW_010353660.1:0-952 GCF_000700745.2 Antrostomus carolinensis | reverse complement strand
TTGTGGGTTTTCCCCAGGACTAAATCTGAGCAGTAACTTTCCCTGCAAATGTGACTAAACACACAAAAATAATCAGGTTGTACTGATTTGTTACTACAGTTTGTTACCACAAATTAAGAGTTTAAAAATTCCCTTTTGAGTATTTTTCTTTTTTCTAAGTAGACACAGTTAAGGCTACACCAGGACATTAAAAATCAACAAGAACTTATGGCTTATTAGCCTGACACTGAATCAACTTCTGTTCCCTCAATTATAAAAGTTGACACTCCAATTGTACTGCAAATAACTGTAAAAAATAAAAATAAAGCTTTTGGCAATTTGATAGTGGATTTACCAGCAGCAAAGCCCAGCAGATGCCTTGGGACAATGGGATGAGAACACACTTCGCTAACGTGGCAGAAAGCGCTCGGTGCACGTCGTTGTTAGAAGCATCTCGGAGGCTTTACTCTTTAAAGAGACCGAGTATGTTCTAACCAAAGGGCTGTTGCTTTCGACTGCTGACAACCTTCAGATATCCACTGTCTAAATATTCAAGAAGCTAATCAGAAAAGCTACAAATAAATGTCAAAAAAAGAAAAAAAGCCCAAAAAACCCCATTGTATCTTTCTGGATTAAGATGGGGCCTCTAAGCGAGTCACATTTGTGCAACAAGAACACAAAATGATAAGTTTTTGGAAACCATTAAATATATTCTGCTTTCACCCTGCTCTATGAAGTCACTATAATGATATAGACTCAGGCTTAAGCCAAGCCTTGTTAATTTGTCCTACTTTTCAAACCCTTCTAAAAACTCATTAGGCCTCAGACAATGCCCACCTAGAGACCAACTAAAGACTAAGGAAGAAAAAAATAACAAGCTTATTTTACCAGCAGTAAAGTTACAGAGGCACCAAAGTAGATCATCTGGGAAGATTGTTGTATTAACAGTAAAGAGAGTTTATTAGTCACAGAA
>NW_010353659.1:0-972 GCF_000700745.2 Antrostomus carolinensis | reverse complement strand
AAAGGAAGGAAAAATCTCAAGGTAATTTCTCACTTGAGAAATTTTCAGCTTTACAGGGAATCTTTTGTCACTACAGCCCAATTTACCTTCTGGAGTTTTCTCATACAGGAGGCTGTGGAAGCAGACAGTATTAGCAGATTCAAAAGGATCAGGCAAATTCATGGACAATATGTTCATAAACAGAGATCACTGCTCTCACCCAACATGGCTTTACTCAAGTTATTACTATTTAACTGTCCAAAATAGTAACAAATGTCAATTTAACTCTTACTTATTCTTCTACTTTCCCTTGTGAAGAATTTTTTCTTTTTCATAGTTCAAACCTCAGACAAAGCTATTGAGTAAGAACTGTCATAGCATTGCTCTGCCTCAGGAACTGTGCCACAAGGAAAAGAGCAAATGTCCTGTGCTTCTCTTACTCTGCTGAAGAAATACTGTCTTGTTCAATCAACTTTGTAATTAGATCTAGGTACAGCACAGTCCTGTCCTACATACACCAACTTTGCTTCTCTACTAGCAAGCAGATAAGGAGAGAGGAAAGGCAGTAGGAAAGTGGAGCTCTGCTGCTTTTCCTTTGCCAATCAGCCAGAGGAAAACAAAACCATTTTAGGAACCATAATCTGGACCCACCATGGAGTACTTGAGAAACTTATTTCAGAAAAGAAGCTTGTTTGGACCTTATAGCAAAATAGTTCTGCTCATACTACTTTTTTTTCAAGGCTAAAACCATCAGTTCACTGGATGGCTCAGTGAATTGATTAGGTTCATCTAAAGATGATGAAATGGTTCTGGGAGTCTTGAACAGGTACTGATCTGTAGCCTTCTTCCCCTTTCTGTGTTGCTAACTGAAAGCAAAGTCTCAGCTAGATGGAAATCTACCTCTAAGAAATACTGATATAGGAAAGGAAATGTCACTGTGAAACCAATTGAGACTCGCTGACTTCTCTTCTAGTATCAACAGAAGATGTCAAG
>NW_010353658.1:0-972 GCF_000700745.2 Antrostomus carolinensis | reverse complement strand
ATCTGAGGTAATTTATTTTATTCTTTAAAATCTGTTTTAGATCTATTTTTTCCTGCATGTCTCTAATGTCAGTGGCAGCCTTTTGCATCATTCTGTTGCCTAAAGCTAACTGTGGAAGAGAGAGTTTTAGACCCGTGGACCTCATAGAGTCACTTAGGTAGCTCAGTAATTTGTGGGGGTTTTGGCAACAGAAAGCCCCACAAAAAAACCAACTACCTGTGTCCTGAAAAGAAGTTTAGGCAAAACTATTTTTCCTGACAATGGCAAAAGGTAATCTATCTAACAAATGAAACGGGAGGTATGCAGGACAGCCTCAGGCTGAATTTGAAAAATGAAAATCTAAGACCTGGCTTCAATAAAAGGGACTCAGACAGGTGATTACAGAATGCCTGGAAATAATGAAATGAAAACCATCAACATCTACTTTTCTTGTTTTGGGAACAGTGGGCCACCCTGCAGATTGAGGAGGGAGTAAAAAAGCAGAAGGCGCTGGCACCTGAAAACTTAATCTCCACTGGTAAGATCTCTGAATGAAGGTGACACAGCACTATTCATCTGGTGAAAAGGCAACTATTTTAATATCTTATCTAGAAAAGAGTAAACAGAAACTTTAATAGCATCTGATGTTAAGAAAACTGGAACGGCCAAAATGGAGTTTGATGGCAAATAACTGCTGAAGTTACAAACCTACAAAAGAGACCTTAAGTATGTTGCAAGCAAGATAATCTGTGAACAATTGAGTCTTCTGAATAAAAGATGTTAGGCACTAGTGTGGGTAGAGAAAGGCATTGCTGATAAGCACTTGGGAAGCTGTCCCTGTTTTCATGAGTCTTTTGTATTTTCTGACTCCATTACCTCTCTCTGTGCAAGATTAGGAGGAATGAGTGTTCTTTGACCTTGACATTGTGCTGTATGGATTCTCTCTTGCTTCTTATAGCTCCTAGTGTGACAGTTTAACTTAGCTGGCAGCCA
>NW_010353657.1:0-967 GCF_000700745.2 Antrostomus carolinensis | reverse complement strand
TTTTTTTTTTTTTTAGTACATCAGATTTCCATAAATCTGGTAAACCACTTTAAAATCGAACAGCGTGGCATTGGAGTAGAATATTGCTAGTGACATAGTGCACTGAAATGAGCTTGGAACAAAGGTTTGATCTGAATTTCCCATTGCCAGGGGTATTTCCCTGCGCTGTATTAACGCTTCTGCTCTGAAGTTTTTACTTCTACCACCGTTTCCCAAGAAGCTGTAAATATTGTCTTGAAGTGCTTTGGACATTACAAGGCCTCAGTACTTGGGGTAGAAGGTGTGCTGGAGGAATCTGAAATTTGAAAGTAGATGGCAAAGTACCTCGGGTAGAAACTTGCCATCTCATGCTGCGTCTGTATCAGGAGGGTCTTCTTGCAAGGCCTTGGTGTATTTTGACTTTTATCACTACATCTTGTAAGTATTAACTTTGCTATATAAATATTGATACCTCTGAACAGTCTGAAGTCTTTTGGTTAACGTCAAGTTCTGCACAATTAATGTGTTAGTCTTCTGTTTAATCTGTTTTTTCCTGAAACAATCTTTCAGGGAGCTGTTTTCTCTTTACAGGAGGGCAACAAACTGTAGGCCTCGTCCTTGCAGAACCTTCCAGGGGTGCTCTACCCCACGTGAGGTGTTGCCCAGCACACTCCCTGAACGTGTTCATGTATTCATAGCAACAAGGAATTGCACCTGCAAGATCTTTTTAGCTAAATTATAATATATTTTGCTTCTGACTCCTGGAGGGACTCTTTTCTCATCTAGATGTGTAAGGTTTTTGTGTGTGCGAACTCACGGGCAGTTTGAATGAGTGTTGATGTTTAGCTAACAAAGCAGTACAAACGGGTTGATGTTAAAAATTCAGTGTACATGTACAACTTTGTATGGAATGAGTATTTACGTCTTGCTCGTCATACTGGGAGCCATGTTTTAATGGAGAGAGCAGGGAAGTCACCTGTATGCAGCT
>NW_010353656.1:0-950 GCF_000700745.2 Antrostomus carolinensis | reverse complement strand
CAGCCTCTCCTGAGAGGTGCACTGCAAAAGGACAAGAGGCCCAGAGCCTGCTGAGGTCCTAGGGAAGCTTGGTCTTCTTGGAGTAGTGGATCGGAGCAGAGGACCTCCACAGGTCCGTTCCAACCTTCCTTATTCTGGGGTGCACTGAGGCACATGAGCCCTTAAGCAGCTACCAATAGGTAATGTCTTGGACGGCAGCAGCTGCAAGAGATTGCACAGAAGCACCACGAATCTATGAGCTCTGGTATCCCTGGCATGCCTGAGGCCAGAACACCACGTCCACTCCATTTCACAGCGGGGTGACTCCTGTTTGCCTGGAGTTCAGGGTTTTCCCGACTCTTCCACATCACAACGATTCCCAAGTGCTCTGGGAGACTGATCCAATGTATGTGTGTAATTTAAAATGCATGGAATGGGCCACCCCATTTCTGACTCAGGATAAAGTCAGAGTGGGTGAGCTTTTGGCTCCCTGCTGGCAGCTGCCATGTTCTTATTGAACACCAGTGGTTTTAATAAGTGGTGAGCTTTTGGCTCCCTGCCCTGCACCTCGCCTCAGAAGCCAGTCATCCAGGCCTTTGGCCTCTGGGATGTTCCTGCTGGGCAAAATAGATCATATCGGCTATGGGTCTCTTTCAGGGAAGGACGCAGGCTTCTCTTTGATCACCATCCTGCACCTTGATTTGCTTGTTTCCAAGACGTTCTCCATTTCCCAAGCTGAGACCAGAGCTCTGGTTGGAAGAAGTGTGAAAGCCCGATCAAAGCCTCAAGGGACATACCTGTGGAGGTCTCAGGGAGAGATCACTTTTGAGAGACTTACCTGACTCTCTGCTCTACTCTTCATTGTTATGCCTCTGCCTTCATTTCCTGGGCTCGAGGTGAGAAAAACAGGCCATGGTATAGCCTGATGAGCATAAGCAAGGTCCTTGGGACTGTCAGTCCTGCCCAAGAGG
>NW_010353655.1:0-970 GCF_000700745.2 Antrostomus carolinensis | reverse complement strand
AGGGTTTCTGCTGGGCTTGCCACGGAGACCTCAGTGCGGGGCTGAGCAGGTCCCGGTGAGGCTCAAGGCAGTTCTCCCTCCAGCATCTCCATCCTCTATGTCCCAGGAACACGGTGAGAGGCCCTGGGACCTGCCAGCCAGGAGTCGGCTGCACACCTCCATCCAGCCCAAGGGAATGTGTCCCCAGGGGCCTCAGGGCACTGCCTGGCCCTGGGCAGAGCTGGATGGAGCAGCCAGAGGGACCCAGGCCCCTGGCCTCCGGTTTAGAGCCTGGCTCTGAGCACCAGCCCTGGGAAGGATGATGGTGGTGGAGAAGGGCTGCTCCCCATGCCAGCACAGCTCCTACAATGGCCAGGCCTTGGCCAGGACCTTTCCTGCCCCCACAGCTCATGGTACCCACCATGTGGGACCCTAGGACCCATGGTTCAAGTACAGGGACTGCTCTGGAGCCGGCTGTGGGGTGTCCTCCCACCCTGCTCCGGACACCATCTCCCAGCAGCCATCAGAGTAGACTGGTGGCCAAGACCTACCCTAGTGCTGGAGAAATTTACTGGTGACGTGACTGTGGTTGATGGGAGGAGGCAAAAGGGAGAGGACTCTCAGCACGGTGGGCAGGAACCCCATGCTGCCCTGATCTCACCCCCTGCCCACCCAGTGACCAGCAGGACTGTCCTCTGGGGCTCCACCTTGGTCCAGGATTCACTCCTGACCCTCAAGAGTGTCCCTTGCTCCCAGGGCACCCTGTGGGACCAGACTGCTCCTTGGGGCACATCCTGCTGCACCCCATCCTCCTTGCTGGTGCTTGTCCTCACCTGGGGCTGACCCTGGCTCATGGCTCTGAGATGTGTCCCACGCGGCCTCCCCGCTGTCCCCTTACTCACCTGGCATCCCCCACCCCTCACCCCACGTACCTGTGCCCTCCCAGTTGCCGGCTCAGGGGCTCTTCTCCGGCTCCCGGCGGGGCAGCGGG
>NW_010353654.1:0-971 GCF_000700745.2 Antrostomus carolinensis | reverse complement strand
TTTTTTTCTTTGTTTTTAATGTAGTGAAAATGAGTTTGAACAACTAACTTTCTTCTCTCTGTAACTTAAGTGTTCAATTCATTTGCTGATTCCAGTACTTATTGTGTTTTAATGTTCCACTGACTTAATTGTGAGAATTTATATGAAGTGTTTTAGGCTAATGCTATGATTCATGAGTCCCTTTAAGGCTTGTGAAGAAAGGTGAACTTACTTGGCAAGTGGAAATAAGCTTAACAACTTTGATGGAACTTACTAGTCTGAATTAAAAAAACTTCACTGCAGGGGATTTTTGAGTGAAATTTTATTACTCTTTTTAGCTGATACATTTTTGTGCTTTAGTATAGAAACAAAAACAAATTGAAAAAATTGGACCAAAGTAGAAAGTTGCTTCCAGGGTTTTACAACAGGATGAGCCGTGTGTGTTTTGTGCAGTAGACGGTGGTTGTTTAAAATCAAGGCACATTTTGAGGAGGAAATCAGGAGGACTGATCATAGAGTGGGGTCTGACGCTGACCCCCGCTGGCTGTGCCAGTGCACCCTGCACAGCTGCCCAGCAAATATACATTCCAGTGGTGCCAACTCCACACCCTTCATGCTGGGCATGGATACAGGTGAATGACACAGTTTGGGAAATGTTCAGTATTTGTTTTTTTGAGTTTATGCAGAGAGGAAGGGCAGATATTAGATCCCATATTGACTCATTTAGTAACAAACAGGTGAAATAAACCAATAGGACAAAGTAGGTTGATCACAAAGGCAAAGTACGTGACTCCATTCGACAAAACTGTTGACTTTGGACAATGACTGTCCAAAATGCTTTGGAACAGCAATTTACAGTGTTCTAAACCAAGCAGTGCGTAATTATATACTTACTACCTAAATACAGAAACAAAGAAATTCTGTTCTTCTTATGCCTTTCTCCTTCTTATTCCTGCTTTCCAGCCCATCAAATCTATTAACAAAACTTATTA
>NW_010353653.1:0-945 GCF_000700745.2 Antrostomus carolinensis | reverse complement strand
GGCAACCTGTTCCAGTGTCTGACCACCCTGATGAAAAAACATCACATATGAATACGTAAATTAAAAATATACCATAATGCATTTGCGTAAGGAAATGGTATGGGACACCTCTCTTCTGGCAGTTCCTAATTCTTTATGACTTAAAGTATATGTATTTTTAATGTGGGGTTTTTGAGGTAACGTCCTCGGCAAAGGACAGTTTAGATGAGTAACACATTTCTGTAATTCAATTCTAGGAACAAACAAAGACAGAGATGTTTATACAGGCAATGAAAGCTTACTCTGTAACCAAAAGACATAACTGCTAAAGCCTCCAGCTTCCATTATCACCATGTTGTAACTAGGTCAGACTAAATAAAGTAGTAGATTTAGATTTTAAAGGATACTTATGAATTTAATATGAGGGCTAGATGTGGTTAACAACTGAGAGAAGGGTCACTGAGAACCCAAAAAGTATTTTTTAATTATTTTTCAGATGACAAAGCTGAGCAGTAAGCCAGCAAAAAGATTTTTGCAATAGTGGAGACAGGCCAACAAGGTGCCTAAAGGACCTGAGTGTGAAGAAAATGCACTTAGAATCTAATGAGATCAGGCAAGCTGAAAAAATAATTAAGAAAAGCTGGTCTAGATAAAAGAATATTCACAAGCTTTTTAAAATAGCTATCATCTGGAAAAAAAAGGGAAGTGGATTGGAAGAACAAATAAACCTATTCGCTAATAAGCAGGAAGACAACACAGTGCCTACAACCTTAGCAAATCAAATCAATATTTTTGCTGTCAGGCACCCTTGGCCTGGAAGGATGAGGGGTTTGTTGATGCTTTTAGTCTACAATAGGGATGGTTTTAAATGCCTTTAGCTTCATAAAAGCTATCAACACTATTTTATTTCTCACAATTGACCTGGGCAGAAGTGAGATCATGACAAACAGGAGGGGAAAAAAAAAA